>NC_134701.1:190171100-190411100 GCF_043290135.1 Rhipicephalus microplus
CACAAAGCTGGTACACGAGATTTTACTTAGTCTGTCTTATTACTCTATGTTTCCAACTGCAGTGGAATCGAGTGCTGAACAGCTTTTGCGGCATCAATGGTATGTGCCTGGGCGTCTCCTTCTTCATGTTCGTCAGCATGCTAGACGTCATCCTCCAGGCGATGTGGTCGTGCTGCAGGTCATGGTGTGATCGTCATCGAGGCCATCAGACGAGCGCAGCGTCGATCCTCACTCCATACCATGTATAATGGGATTCTTGTGTCTTGACTAAAAACCAGCAAGACGCTGCCTTGATTCTAAAAAGAAATAGGGTGTTCCTGAAACACTAGTCAATGGCTCACTCGATATGAGTCAAGATCGCATGCGCTATTGTCCAATTGTCCAACGGTGTGGCATTACACCAGACCGTGGTGCCTTCTTTTGCTTTTCAGGATTAATGTTATTGCGATAGCATACATACATACATATATATATATATATATATATATATATATATATATATATATATATATATATATATATATATATATATATATATATATATATATTTAAATGCATGAAGGAAAACAATCGATAAAAACTCTCCGGTGAGCGGAATCAAACGTCCGACCTCTCGCCCCTGAGCATTTGGCGTTGCCCACTGAGCCATTAAGGAGCACCTCCTTCATTGTACAAACGGCAAGCTATTTATATCTACCACATACCGCTGGCGGGGCAGATCTCGTGGGAAAATAGCGTGTTTTCAGCATTACCAGCGAGTTGACGCAATGAGCGTGCTCGGCTTTGGCTCGGAGCCCAGCTCGTCGCGATGCGCCGACGCTCGCTCCTCTGCCACGCGTACTTTGCCCCGCAGGGGGGAGGGGGCGTAGATGATCGTCCGCGCTCGCTTATCCTGCGGTGAGGGAGAAGCATGCGCCTTTGGCTTTCACCGGACTGATTTAGTTGTAGTTGCCGGGCGCAAAAAGGTCACTTCACTCGCTGCACAGCCCAGTTTGCGAAAAGAGCACGCTCTTCATACACAACGTTTTAACAACTAGGACACTTGTTAGTTAATATGCACTCATCGTACCTGTGATTACGTCCTGTGCGTCGTTTTTGTTTAAACAGCACGCTAAATGTCGAGCTGTGAACGTTGTTAGTTCGCTCTCCCGTGAGCGTTGTTTTCGTGCGTCATTTGTGCGTGAGCAGCGCGCTGCACGTTTTGATCTGCTTGCCGTTCTCAGCGTTACATTCCAAGTAGTTGCAATCGCACTTGATGTTTCGCCCTTGCGGCGAAACTGTGACTTTTTATTTATAGATTTTCTCCTTTTCATTTACTTTCTTTCTCTGTGGACGGGAGTACAAACGAACAACACGAATTCAAAACCAAGACATATCAAAGAAACGATACCCAAACAATACATACATCGTGTCCTCTGACAACCAGGGATGACTTGACGTTTGCATGCACCGACGACCGATGTACTGAAAATCTCGGAAACCACGCCATATGACGTGAATTTTGCTGTCATGCCGAGAGATGGCGTAGCGTGCCCGAAACGAAAGAGGGGGGGCTGATCGCCACATGCACATGAAGGACTCTGAAAACGTTTACACGTAGCGTGCTTCCGCGAATGCAAGGCGCACAGTGTGTCGCTATATGGCCCCGACGTCAATCATACTTACGTCAACAATCTTCGTCAGATGTACATTTCAAATTCTGTTCACCAATAATTGGTGTTATCGGCCCTAGCCGAACTAATTTAGCGATATGAACGAATTTATACTTCTGTCTTGACGTCAACATACTGACATGCACCTTTATTTTCTTATTTTGATGTGTTAGAGTTTCACCCACACACACTGTTCGCACCGTTCTGCGTGGCCGCGCCCTTGCGTTCAGTCGACTATTGAACTACTGATGGCCAATGACTTTCATGGCCACTGTCAGGGTCTAGCGTACATAGGTGAGCGCAGGGTTCCCCTTCAGAGAGGCGAACTCAATGTAGGGGGCTGACTTTGCAGCCCCCCCCCTCTTAGGTGACCAGGGGGAGCGACCACCCATCTGCCTCCCCCCTCTCATGTGAACGCCCTTACCAGCGTGTATCGGTTGTATTTTGTATTTTCATTTCCCGGGAATGACTTAACCCAATAACAATTTTTGTCTTTAACAGTCGATCTGACTGCCGACTTCTACACAAGTATTGTGAATGAGTTCTGCGGAAACCTGCAAGATGGCGGAAGGGCTAAGAAAGGGTAAGAAGACAGCCGCCCGTTCGTAACATGAAGCCCCAAGGAAATCCACACGGATTCCTCAGAAACAATCTTAGTTACCGAAACAATTCGTCCTGGTCCTGGGTTTCATCCCGAGATTAACGTTTTTCCGGGGCCGTCGCTCTTCCAACTGAGCTAACCTGGAGACTAGCTGGAGGTCACAGCGCGAGGGCGTATTTACCGGTGACTCGACGCACATGGACACAAGTGTTGCGAATGAGTTCTGCGGAACCCTTCAAGGTGGCAGAAGGGTTAAGAAATGGTAAGTATACTACGGTAAGAAAACCATGTGACAATACTGTCGATCAGGCCAGGTCCTACACATAGAAATAGGCGGCCAGTTCCGTTTATGATATGCAGATTCAAGCTTCTAGGGGAGAAGTTTCTCAAGGTCGAGACTTTACCATTGGCGGCTTTGGTGTTGTGCGCTGTATAGCATACAGTGCGACAACTTTATCGAGTCGATGGAGCTGCAGCATTTCGACAGCCGTCGACTCGATGGCCTTTCAGAAGTCTCCATGTGACACCAGTATAAGACATATGCTATTGTTTACCATATGATTGTGCGTATATTCGTATATTAGTGCATATACCCATCATTTCTGAGGCCAGTTCTCGAATACGCTAACACAGTGTGATTTCTGCATACGCTGACTACACAGGCAAATTAGAGGCAATACAAAGGAAGGTTGTTAGGTTCATCCACAACAAATACATACGCTTATATTCGCCAACAGATCTTTTCGTTCAGTCCGACTTACAAACACTGTCCACAAGAGCGAAACACGCCCGCATAAAATTTCTGTTCCAGCTACTCAAAAATACCTACAGGATATATTCTTCAAAATACGTCTCACGTTCACAGGGCGACAAACACGTAATAAGCATGCCCGCACATCGACAGAATACGTTTGCAAAAAGGACGCATTTAAGTGTTCCTTCTTCCTGCTCGCAATCGCAGAATAGAATCAACTTGCTGCTGCTATCACCAACACAAAATCATTATCTGAATTTGCGTCCTAAATAGAAAAAAAAACTGTGCGCGCATAACCACACCTATGTATGGATGGCCACGGTAGCGATAAAGCGATCAAGGTTCGGTTCGATCAAGGAGTAGCCGGCGCCACGCATTGGCACCAACCTCTCCTTATATGCATTTAGTTAACAAAAAAGGTTTCGTTCTTTTTTCAACATTTTCAAACAAGCTCTCAGTGTTTACAATTCAATTTTTAATACGTTTTCAGTTCCAATACTGAAGTTATCGTAATTACATCCATCCAGTCTTCAATTATCGTCATATCCTTCCCTCTTTTTTTGCGCTCAGTTTGATGTCAGCATTGCATAATATTTAGAACTTCCATTAAGTTTTGTAATCATTTTATATGTCTAGTATTAATAATATATATTCAACTATATTGCTCGTGCATTCTTTAATTGTGTTGACGATATTCATGTTTTCTTGTTATGCGTATAAGTGTTTGTTTTGAAGTATGTTTTCTTTCATTATTTTTAAATGAAAAATCATTGTACTGACCAACTGCCACGCTCTCGAAAGACAAGAGCAGTATTGTACATAAATAAATAAATAAATAAATAAATAAATAAATAAATAAACTGTACGCAATCTTGCTCGTTGCAAAACAAACAAATAAATAAATTTAGCGACATTTCTTTACGCTGAAAAAAGAAATTACGCCCCAGTCAAATTCGCTCTGCGTGCTTCCCATAACAATGAATACTGCCACCTGATATGCTTGGGTGAGATCCGGGAGTGGAAGAAGACAAAGACGATCTGTCTGAGCTGCTGCTTGGCTAGTCGACTCAACGAACCCAATAAACCAAGTTTGTCTTAAGAAACGTGACAAGACTGGTGGAGCTGCTGGGTACAACGTCTCGCAATCCACCCGATGCCCAAGACCCCGTCCAGCAGCCGGAACACAAGCCCTGTACCCGTGGACACTCCTGTTCACAGAGTAAGCCGCCGCCAACGAGGCCTACCACCTGAGACACCAACCACTGACGCAGCGACTATGACTTCGACACAAGATCCCGTGCAAGCTCCGACACCTTCCACGCCGATCTACTGCACCGTCCAGAACCCGCTTATGCCTAGCCCCTTTCATGGAGAGCAGCATGAAGATGTTGACGACTGGCTGAGTGAGTTCGAACGTGTCGCAGCGATAAATTACTGGGATGATGCCGCGAAGCTCCGGAACGTGTACACTTGCCTGAAGGACGGTGCCAAGACGTGGTTTTTGAACAGGGATGATGTTCTGACATCTTGGCGCGAGTTCCAGCGTCGCCTTCTGGAGACCTACAGGAGTCCCGACCGCCGCGAACGAGCGGAGCGTGCGCTACAATCACGCATCCAGATGCCAAACGAGACCGTCTCGATGTACGTTGAGGACATGACACGGCTTTTCAAGCGAGCGGATCCTGCTATGGCAGAGGAAAAAAAGTTGCGCCACCTCATGCGTGGTGTGAAGGAACAACTTTTTGCTGGTTTGGTGCGTAGTCCCCCTAAGAGTGTTGCTGAGTTCCTTACTGAAGCGGCAACAATGGAGCAAGTACTGCACCAACGGTCTGCCCTGTTTGACCGTCAAGTGAATGCTGCCTCAACCTCCGAAATTTTCGCCACCCCTGCGAGCAAGAGCCCCGAATGGATTCGCGAGATCATCCGATCTGTCGTCCGGGAAGAAATGGAAAAGATGTACGGGACAAGACCAATCGATGTTGGTTCTATCACCAGTGTCATCCGTGACGAGGTCCAACAGGTGTTGCACGCCCATCGTTTTCCGCTGATGTCGGTTGATCCGGAAACGGCTCCTGTGTCCACTGACAGTCGCCGTCGTACGTACGCGGAAGCCTTGCGATCTGCCACGCCTCGTTCTGGTCAAGGAGTCCCGACCCAGCCAGCGCCGCACGTCCCGATCCAGACAGTGCCGCACGTTCCGCTTCAGACAGTTCCATACGTCCCGATCCAGACAATGATGCCGTCAGTCGCGATTCAGTCGGCACACGCTGGTTTGGACATCGATGGTCGCCGTGCACCGACACGCAAGTCTGATATCTGGCGTACGCCGGACAGACGACCCCTCTGTTATCATTGCGGTGAGGCTGGTCACATTTACCGCGAATGCCCATACCGGCAACTTGGCCTGCGTGGATTTTCCGTCAATTCACCTCGTCCCCAAATTGGTCAAAGGCCGAGGGACATCGAAGAATATCTCGCGCAACAGCGTGCACCCTTTACACGACGTCTATCACGGTCACCATCTCCGAGGAGACCCGCAGCCACTGGGTCACGTTTCAATGTGACGGCACGGGAACGCTCTCCAAGCCCCCGTCGGGAAAACTGAAGGCAGCGGCCTTCGGGGGCAAGGTCGCTGGGACTCAAAGTGCGGAAGACCTCCCATCGACGCTTGCACGCAACACGGAAGACATTCAACCAGAGAATAATCGCAGTACCGAAGGAACGCCGAAATCCACATCTGAACCCAGTGACCGCGTGTCACTTGACATACCTGTGCTGATTGACGGTTTTCAGGTCAATGCATTGATAGACACTGGTGCAGACTATTCGATTATCAGCGGGAGGCTAGCAAAAGATCTCAGGAAAGTGATTACGCCGTGGAATGAAACGCGAATTCGAACTGCTGGAGGACACGTTGTAACACCACTGGGTCGCTGTACGGCAAGAGTTAAAATTCGTGCGTCAACGTTTGTGCTCAGCTGCCTCGTTCTGCGCGACTGTTCACGTCAGCTGATTATCGGCATGGACTTCCTTCGGGAATACGGTGCCATCATAAATCTCCGTGAACGCATCGTGACCTTCTCGACTCAAGGCGCAACAGATCGAGACGCTGGTAACTGCCATAGACCTGCGCTGCGTCTTGCTGATGACAGTGTGACGCTGCCGCCCCGAGCGACTGTTCCCATCAAAGTCATTTGTGAAGACCTCCGGGACGGTGACGTGGTGGCTGAAAGCAACATATCACTTCTGCTACTCCAAGGTGTATGTGCTGCCCGAAGTGTTGTGCGTGTCCGTAACGGACAGTCACAAATACTAGTTACGAACTTCAACTACGAGCACCGGCATCTTTTCCGCGGAGCCACCGTAGCCTATGGAGACCCTGTTGCCGACGTCACGGAGTGCTTCGCGTCCGAGGAAACGCATGAGGATGAATTCCTAGACCACATCGACATTAATTCGACGCTGTCAGACAAGAGAAAGGCTGCACTTCATGACCTTTTAAAGGAGTTTCGGTCTTGCTTCGCCTCTTCTTCCAAAGTCCATCAAACACACCTCGCCAAGCATCGAATTATTACCGACGATGACGTCCGCCCCATCCGGCAGCAGCCTTATCGCGTTTCTTCCAAAGAACGTGCGGCTATTCAGACACAAGTGAAAGATATGCTCGATGACGGGATTATTCAACCATCCAGCAGCCCTTGGTCCTCGCCAGTCGTTCTAGTGAAGAAAAAAGACGGAACGCTGCGATTTTGTATTGACTACAGGAAGCTCAATAGCGTCACGAAAAAAGACGTTTACCCGCTTCCACGGGTTGACGACTCTCTCGACAGATTACGACGCGCGAAGTATTTTTCGTCCATCGATCTAAAGAGTGGCTATTGGCAAATTGAAGTGGATGAACGAGACCGAGAAAAAAACTGCGTTTGTGACTCCAGACGGACTTTACGAATTCCGTGTTCTTCCCTTCGGCCTCTGTTCTGCCCCAGCCACATTTCAGAGGATGATGGACACAGTTCTCGCTGGCTTGAAGTGGCAAAGCTGCCTTGTCTACCTCGATGATGTGGTCATCTTTTCCGAGAGCTTCGAAGAACATCTGAAGCGTCTGAGAAAGGTTCTGGACGCCATTCGCACAGCTAAACTCACGCTGAAACCCCAAAAATGCCATTTCGGCTACGAAGAGCTGAAATTTCTGGGGCATGTCATTAGTGCGGATGGAGTGCGACCTGATCCAGACAAAACTGCTGCTGTCGCCGCCTTCCCTGTTCCATCAGATAAAAGAGCAGTACGCCGTTTCCTCGGCTTGTGCGCGTATTATCGCCGATTTATCGCCAACTTCTCGAAGATAGCTGAACCTCTTACGCGACTCACTCGGGATGACGTGCCTTTTACTTGGAGCGCAGAACAAGATGCAGCGTTCACAGAGCTACGGCGGAGAATGCAAACAGCCCCTGTTCTTGCCCATTTTGATGAGGACGCTGCTACAGAAATTCATACAGATGCCAGCAACGTCGGACTTGGCGCTGTCCTTGTACAACGACACGGTGGCGTTGAACATGTAATAGCTTACGCCAGTCGTACTCTTTCTCGAGCCGAGACCAACTATTCTACATCGGAAAAAGAATGCCTCGCAGTCGTGTGGGCGACGACCAAGTTTAGGCCTTACCTCTACGGTCGTCCCTTCAAAGTGGTGACTGACCACCACTCGCTCTGCTGGCTGGCAAATCTCAGAGATCCATCCGGCCGTCTCGCTCGGTGGAGTTTGCGTTTGCAGGAGTTCGATATTACGATTGTGTACAGGTCAGGGCGCAAACATGAAGATGCCGACGCGCTTTCTCGAGCGCCTGTGGGGCACGCTGTCAGGGGCTCCGAGGATGAAGATGCCTTTCTCGGAGCAGTCAGCGATTCCGAATTTATGTCAAAACAGCGGGCAGACGACGAATTACGCCCAATTATTGATTCCCTGGAAGGCCGGAACTCTCAGGTCCCTCGACACATTGCTCGCGAACTGTCCTCTTTTTGTCTAAGAAGAGGTATTCTTTACAAGAAAAACGCCCGTGGTAGCGACAAAGCCTTCCTACTCGTTGTTCCTACCGAAATGCGGGACGAGATCCTCCTTGCGTGCCACGACGAGCCCACGTCAGGACATTTGGGCTATTCGCGAACTCTCGCCAGAGTTCGCCAACAGTATTACTGGCCACGACTATCAACAAGTGTACATCGATACGTGAAAGGCTGCCGTGAGTGCCAGCGTCGCAAGACTCCGCCTGTGAGACCCGCAGGCCTGCTCCAGCCGATCGCACCACCACAGACACCGTTTGACCTCGTGGGAATGGACCTTCTTGGACCCTTCCCTTTGTCGTCCTCTGGGAACAAATGGATTATAGTTGCGACAGATTATCTCACTCGGTATGCTGAAACAAAAGCGTTACCCCGTGGCACATCCTCTGAAGTCGCGCAGTTCTTCGTGCACCAAATCGTCCTACGGCATGGTGCCCCGTCATGCGTGATTACGGACAGAGGGACGTCATTTACAGCACGAATGATGGAGGACATTTTTAAATTGAGCTGCACAACTCATCGAAAAACGACGGCTTATCACCCGCAATCGAATGGACTGACAGAGAGGCTTAACAAGACCATAGCGGACATGCTGTCAATGTACGTTGACGTACAACACAAAACCTGGGACGAAATTCTTCCGTACATCACGTTTGCATACAATACGGCAACGCAAGAAACAACGCGATTTCCGCCTTTCCGACTCGTTTACGGACGCAACGTGCGAACCATGCTCGATGCTATGCTTCCATGTGACCTAAGCAATGAAATCGCTCCAGACGCTGAGGAATACACTCAATACGCCGAAGAAGCTCGTCAGCTAGCTCGCATAAACACCAGTCGCCAACAAGATGAAGACGCACGTCGTTACAACCTCCGCCATCGAAACGTCACCTACCACCCTGGGGACCGAGTGTGGGTATGGACCCCTGTCCGGCGACCAGGCTTATCCGAAAAACTCCTAAGCCGTTATTTTGGACCGTACAAGGTTCTTAGACGTGTCACCGATCTTACCTACGAGGTATTTCCGGACGGCGCAGCGTCTTCTCGTCGACAGCTTCGGCCCGAAACCGTGCATGTCGTTAGGCTGAAGCCGTACTTCACACAGTAGCCCTTGTGGTTCACGCGTTGCGACAAGCCGTGACATTGTGCTGCTGCTGCTGCTGTTCGTGTTCTCCTGTGTTTTTATGCCTTTTGTTTTTGCGCTTGGCGCAAGCATTGGCGCAATTTCCTCATTTGGGCTGCGAGTACTGGCACTCTCCCTCCTTTGGTTCTCTGTATCTGCGTGTATATGCCTTCATTTTTTTTTTCGTTACGAGCATCGAGTCGATGCTTTCAAAGGGGGGATAGTGAGGGAGATCGCCGAACTCTCTGTGCTGCGTAATGTGCTGTGTTTATCTCTCTTCCCTCTCTCCGCTCTATCTGTCATCCCCCCGTCCCCCTCCCATCCGTGGGTTAGCAAACCGGTTTTTCATTATAGACTGGTTAACCTCCCTGTGGTATAAGGCGTCGCTACCGACTACAGCGCTGTGCGGTGGCACGCGCTCGGTGGCCGCCACGGGGAAGAAGGAAGAAGAGGAAATAAACAAGATGTCTCCGTTTATGCTGTGCTATTCATTATGCACGATGTAACATATTTTGGCGACGAGGATTCACCAGCCCATGTGCTACCGGCCTGAACCTCATCTGTGCCCTCGTTTATTGCCTACCATCTTCTACGATGAGTATTTCGGGGCTACAGCCGCCACCTCCGTTCCTGTCGTCACCTGGACACCCGGACATTCCATGGGAGCAATGGATCCAGGCTTTCAAGAATTACATGGTTGCTTCGGGCGCCTTCGACCTACCTGCCATTCGTCGGAAGGCGATCCTGCTCAACTGCTTGGGCTTGGAAGGACAACGTATCTTCCAGACTCTGACGACTACTGACGACCCGTGCCTCGTGCCTGCGAGCGCTGCGGCAGGTACACTAACGTCCCCTAGTCCTGATGTGTTCGACCGCGCCATCGCGACGCTGGAAGGTCACTTCAAAACCACGTTGAACGTCACTGCAGCGCGTCACCGTTTCCGTCAACGTACGCAGGCCCCAGGTGAGACTGCGGCTGATTACGTCACCGCGCTGAGAAGTCTTGTAGGAGCATGCAATTTCGGTGATCTAACGGACGACATGATACGCGACCAGCTCATAGAGAAAACCACAAGTGGATACTTACGTGAACGCCTTCTGCTGGAAGAGTCTCTCACGCTTTCTAAGGCTCTTACCATTGCCAAACAGCATGATCAAGCGACTAATGAAGCAAGAGAACTTGCACAAAATGACTTGCAAGTTCATCGTGTAAAAGATACTTCAAATCACAGAGAACGGCATTGTAGCACATGTACTTGCTATAACATGCACGGTCAAAGTCGCATATCTCCGAAAGAGCAAGTATGTTATCGTTGTGGTTCTACGGCACACCTTGCAAATAGCTCTCTGTGCAAGGCCAAAGCACATAGGTGTCGACAATGTGAGAAAATTGGCCATCTTGAAAAGGTGTGCAAGTCATTGCGGAAGTTTGAGAAGAATGTTCAGCATGTAGCGGAAGGTAACGATACAGCTGATCCAGACGACCATTTAAGTGTTTGTCAGATCTGGAGCCGTAAGAAGGGAATTTACGCAGCGTTGGAAATAGAAGGAATTTCTGTACCATTTTTGATCGATACAGGATCATCGGTTTCGATCCTGGCCGAAGAACTTTACCAACGCTATTTTTCTAAAGCGTATCCACTGAAGTCTACATCCGTCCAGCTTCTCGATTATTCAAAGGCAGCAATTCCTATACAAGGATGCTTCATTGCTACTGCCTCATTTCACGGCCGATGCACTTCTGTTCTACTATACGTTGTGCCTGGGGGAACGACCATTCTGGGATTAGACGGCATCGCTGCTCTGGATATGAAGATCCAAGGGTCACCGCTCAGGTGTCTTCTAATGACGCAAGAAACTCCGGTGCTACCTCCAGAATTACGTTCTGAGTTTGAGCACCTATTTGCAAAAGAGCTGGGAACTGTGAGAGGTTTCACTCACAAGGTCAGAGTTCGCGCGTCTGTACAACCGGTGGCCAGCAAACTGAGACGACTGCCACTTGTCATTCGCGAGCAAGTCTCGGCAGAAGTTCAGAAATTAGAAGCTCAGGGCATCATTGAGCGTGTCGACTCTTCTGAGTGGGTCTCCCCTATTGTCGTAGCCAAAAAAAAAGACGGCTCGATTCGCATGTGTGTTGACTTACGGGAGCCAAACAAAGCTGTGGTAGTAGACAGTTTTCCTTTGCCACAAACTGAGGAGCTCCTGAACAGCCTGGCTGGGGCACAGCGTTTCTCGAAGCTAGACTTAGCTTCTGCATATCACCAGTTACCGCTCAGTTTAGAGAGCCGTGACCTTACCACGTTCATCACTCACGATGGACTATTTCGCTTCAAGAGGGTTTGCTTCGGACTGGCGTCGGCGCCATCAGCGTTCCAGAAAATGATGCACATGATCTTGAAAGGGTGCAAATGTGTCCTATTTTACATTGATGACATCATCGTGTATGGGCGATCCCGAGAGGACCATTTGGGAAACTTGCGCGCTGTATTGCAACGTCTTTCTGATGCTGGCCTCCGGCTCAACAACAAGTGTGTCTTTGACGTGGCAGAGTTGACTTTTCTAGGTCACGTTGTGAGCGCCAAAGGATTATTTCCGTTGATGTCATCCATTGAGGCGATAACAAAGGCACCATCACCTACAAATATTAACGAACTCCGCTCGCTACTGGGGCTTGCAGGCTTCTATTCCAAGTTCATTCCTCATTTTTCGGATGTTGTCGAGCCAATGCGCGCCTTGCTACGAGGACAAGCCTCTTTCGTTTGGAGTGCGGCAGCACAGAGCAGTTTGGAGCGCCTGAAATCTCTGCTCACATCTTGCGAAGTGCTTCATCTTTTCGATCCTCACTTGCCTGTGTTCGTTACAACTGATGCTTCAGGATATGGATTAGGTGCAGTACTTCAGCAAGACAACGGGACCTCACTGCAAACTGTCGCATTCGCCTCCCGCACACTTCAACCGCATGAGCGGAAATACTCAGTCGGCGAACGTGAGGCCCTTGCCTGTGTTTGGGCTTGCGAACACTGGCACGTTTATCTATGGGGACGACCTTTCATCTTACGAACGGATCACGCAGCGCTGGTTACGCTTCTTTCGACGAAAGGCACCGGTCACCGACCATTAAGGATTGCGCGCTGGTCCTCACGGTTGCTCTGCTACAACTATACCGTCGAATACAGAAAAGGTAGCGAAAACGTCGTGGCTGACGCTCTCTCCAGGCTACCCGTCCAGAGTTTAATCCGCGATGCACCAGAAGAGGAATTTATCTGTTTGTTGTCTCCCGTAGTTACCATGCCAGAACTTCAAGAAGCAAGTGCCAATGATCAGATTATCTGTGAAGTTAAGCACTTCACGACTACTTCTTGGCCTGACAAGAAATCACTGTCAAAAGAATTGCTACCTTACTTTTACGTGAAGGCTGAACTCTCTGTTGTAAGTGATATCCTATGCCGGGGTGACAGGATTGTCGTGCCTGCAACGTTGACACGCCGCCTTATGGATCTGGCCCACGAGTCACATCCAGGCATTAGTCGTACCAAAGCTCGCCTGAGAGAGTCCTATTGGTGGCCATGCATGGATAGTCACATTGAAGAACTGGTGCGCACATGCGTGATTTGCCAGTCTTGTGACAAGTCCGCACGTACCTTTCCAGCGCCACTGCAACCTGTTCCTCTTCCTGACGCGGCGTGGGAAAAAATTGCCATCGACATTGTGGGACCTTTCACGCAAGCTTCGGCCGACTGCCGTTTTGCGATTACTGTTATTGACTATTATAGCAAGTGGCCTGAAGTGGCGTTCGTGCGAGATGCGACCACGTCTACAGTGAAGAAGTTTTTACTTGAACTTTTTGCGCGAGAAGGCTACCCACGTAGTATTGTATCCGATCATGGACCACAGTTCTCTTCAGCAAGCTTTGACGAGTTTCTCACGGAGCGTGGAATAACGCACTACAACTCTTCCGTGTATTACCCACAAGCTAACGGCTTGGTGGAGAGATTCAATAGGGTGCTGAAGTCGTACATTCAACTAGCCCTGCTTGAACGTCGTGACGTACGAACAGCCATGCTTGATTACCTGCAAGTATATCGCTGTACGCCTCACGCGACTACTGGTGCGACACCCGCTGTTCTTCTTCATCGACGCCAACCTCGCACCAGACTTGACATATTGGGATTGCCCGACAGATGCTTCAGCACGGACCCGTCAAGGGCGATTGAACAGCTACGAGAGCATGTCAAAAAGAAGCAAATGATCTCGAAGAGCTACACCGATGAAAAACGTGGAGCCAAGGAACCCAGTTTCGTCGTTGGTGATTACGTGCGCGTTAAGACAACTGCAGCTCACGGTAAGCTGTCTTCACAATTTTCCGCGCCCAAGAAGATCATTGGAAAACGGGGACCGGCCTCGTACCTTTTGGACGATGGGCGTGTGTGGAACGCATCTAAGTTAATCGCAGTTCACTCCGGAGCGGTCAACAAAATGAAATCGGGCACCCCTGCTGTTATGAACTGGACACCTGCATTTAATCGGTCTTCTCATGCATTACAGCCTGAAACCGCTGCCCTTATGAACTGGTCCCCTGCATCTGATCGGTCATCTAGTGCGCCCCAATGGGACACATCAAGAGCGGATGGTCATGAAAGGGCAGACCCCGCATCATCTCCACCAGACGGCACGCAAGCTTTGACCAGTCCAGGATTTAATGCGCCTGCAAGGAAAAGCAAGCGTAAAAAAAAGACCCCAAAGAAATTGAAGGACTTCGTTAGGAAGTAGACAAAAACAGTTTTGTGTGTTTCTACCATTTATTTTTATTTTATTTTATTTTTTTTTTTTGCAAGAGGGGATATGTGGTATAAGGCGTCGCTACCGACTACAGCGCTGTGCGGTGGCACGCGCTCGGTGGCCGCCACGGGGAAGAAGGAAGAAGAGGAAATAAACAAGATGTCTCCGTTTATGCTGTGCTATTCATTATGCACGATGTAACACTCCCCACCGTTCTTTTCCTCCTATTTTCCTTTCTTCACCGAACTCTCTTTATTTCCATAGTTGTGGCGCAACCTCATTGACTGTGGCATAAAATATCGAACGGCCTCACTTGCTTTCTATTCGCTTTGCCCAGGGTTCAGGGCCCATTTGCATACGTACTGTCTTACTATTGTTCTGTTCTTGTTTGTTTTGTTTTTCCCGAAAAACAAAAACAAAAACACATTGGCACGCATACCCACTCTGTGAAATTGCCCAAGAATGAGTAGTTGAAAATTAGAGACCTTATTCGAAATGTTAGGAGATCTTAAAAATAAAATTGCTTCATTCTGCGTATTCGTCATTTTCTTATTACAATGGCAAATGTTTTAGAAAATCTTACCACTGCTCCCCTGCACACACCGGTACTTATCTGTTTTAACTATGAGTATGAATAGATTTTATACATTATCTTGATGAAGTGAAAACCATCCTACTTTATTTATTAAGGTTTTTTATCATAACCTATCCACCTGCATCTATTGGATTTCACCGGGCAGTGCTCTATTTTACGCGTGTGCAACCGCAAAAGAAAGAAGACGAGGTACAGCATCGGTCAGTGGTTGTGAGCTACGGCCGAAGGTGAACAAGAACAAGAACTGTTTGCTACGATCGCCACGCATCGCCAGCGTCATCAGTACGACAAATATTGCAGGCAAGAAACAATGCACGGCTTAGAAATGGCAGAGGCTCCGAAGCCAGAGAAGCTGAAGCCGGCTCTGGCGGCGAAACCCAGCTACACCGTCACCAACCTGGACACGCTCTTCGACGACAATCTTGAAGGCGCAGGCCAAGCTGTCAAGGTCGCGGAAGTGAGCGACATGTTTCCAAACGCGCCGTTGGCCAACCAGAGGCGATTGAAACGGGATGACAAGATTGCTCGCCAGAGACGCGTCAACCTGATGATCGGCGCTGCCATCCTCTTGATTGCCGTGATCTTCTTGGCAACCTTGGGCGCGTCGCTGTTCACGAGGGAGGTATCCTCGCCGCAACCGACCACGACCGCGCCACCGAATGTCACCGTCAATATCGACAACGTTGACAGTGAGAACACCGGCAATGACGCGAAGGCTAGAATAGAATCCGACGAAGATAGCGGATCCCGTGTGACGGCCCAGCCACACACAGTCAGTCCTGTTCCTTTGGAAGATGAGGAGACCGTCCAGGCAGCGGAAGACCACGTGGTCTCACCGGCGAAGCACTACGACACTGAAGATGCCAATGACGCAAGCACGACCGGCCATTCTTCCATGAATGGTACCATTGAGAGCCGCTTCGCGTACAAATAAACGATGTGATGCTACCACAAGATAAGCGTTCATTCCTACAACGGGCCGCGGGAAGTAATTATTTGGTAATTCGGCAAAAGGCAGGCTATAGTTCTTGATAGTTTACCTTCATCGGCCACTGTGATAAGTGGGTATACGGTGCCGGCAGCTTACTCTGAGGTTGCGGTTTAGGGATGAAGGCGAAATTCGAATGGCCCGTGTACGTTCAAAAAACACCATATGATCTGAAGCCCTCAACCGTGGCCTGCCTTGTAATCAAATCGCGCTTTGGGCAGGCGTAACAGCACAAAATTTTGTCATTGCGATCAGCGAAGTTCACCTTTAAATTTGCAAATTGACAGCACCGTCTCTGACCGCAATGTTTGGCTGGGTTGCACACTCGAAGGCACCTGCGCACTTAACGTATGTCTAATGCCACACGAAGTTTCCAATGCAATCCTGTAGACGTTATTTCCGGCAGTTTCTATAATGTGAGACACAACTGTTTCAAGAAAGCTTTACAGTGGTTTCAGGTATGTGAAAGGGAAGCCGAACGTTTCATTCACTTGTCGCATGTACGCAAGAGTGAATCACGACACGACATTACGGAGGCTTCCGGCATATTCTGAGAAGGATTTATCATGAGAGAAAAGCTGAAGGGTCGGCCTGAATCAATTTTACGACTTTCTACTCAGCGTTAGCCGTTAGGTAAAGGAAGAAGTAGTAGAGAAGTAGAGAGAATGTGTTGGTAATGATGAGGATGAAGGTGATGACAGATGGAAACCTTGAATGCCCAAAAGTTATTTTCAGTCTTCATAGAGATCTGTCTCACGCAAAAACTTGTTCAGAGCTTCGAACATATTTCGCTGATGATGACGTGTATAGTGCCAAAAGAACTTTTTCTCATACTTGTTGCTTGACAGTAGTCGATAAAAAGGTGGCTATTGATTTTCTTTGTCTGCTATATCGTGGGCGCGCAGCCGCACAAGAGGTGTTCAGTGGTCCCTGGAGTGCCACATACCTCGGGATTCGGACTGTCTGCATGACCGATAAATTGTAGGTAGCGATGAGTGAACGCCCCTAGGCGAAGTATGTGCCTTGAACTGCACTTTTTAATGGTCAATGGTATTCTGACTTCATTTTAGTAATTCAGTAAGCCTTAGACTGCTCCCTATAAATTGAGCTTATGATGGGGATGGCAAACTAGGTATGTTCTTTTTGTATAACATGAAGCGGAAGCAGTGTCCATCACTTGGTTCCTAACCATCTAGGGTAATGTATACCTGTGGCCACCTAATGTTTTATTGGCAGCTGCTTTATGTTGAACGATAGAGAATTGTGGGCTCTACAGGCAATTGTATTTAGTTTTGAACGTAGGTGCGGTTTCTTTTCAGGTTATAAAGTACAGTGCAAGTCGACAATTTTTTCAATTCGCTTTTAATTGATTTAACTGCCAAAACCAAAAAAGCTGCTCGAGCGACATGGGAAGTGCATGGTGAAGAAACGGTCACTCCTAGGACGCCTCTTTATATAGGTTGAAATGGTTAAAAAATTCGAAGACGTGATTGTGGGAGGTGCTTTGTTTAGTTTGGTGAGCAATGACTAAACCTTTAATAACAAAAATCTACGCCGAACGACAAAAAATAAGCAGGCATTAAGTTTACACTACCACAAAGAGCCATCTTTATATTTCTTTAGATAATTCAGTCCCTTTAGCACGAAATAACAGCTCATAGCTTAGTACAATTAGAGTTGTAATCCACACTTTAGCAAAGAGGCACTACTTTTTCTTTCTGTCGCACGAAGAACAAAACGAAGATTAAAAGCGGAGCCATTGCTTGTCATCGCGGCATTAGCTTTACGGCAAGTTAACCCCACGCAGCTCTGTCATCATCGAAACATTTGATGAACGACTGCTAAAATCAGACTGCAACATGTCTGCCAGTACTGACCAGCCGAATGCCCAAGAACAATCGTCCCAGCGGCTGCTGCCGACCCCTGTGTCAAAGCAACCCCTGCACACGATTGCATCACCACCAACCTGGACACTCTTTTCGAGGACGAGGACAAGTACACGACGCCGACACAGCAGCCCTTATTAATAAAAAAAACCGTCGCAGGCACTCAAGAGCGTTACTGTAAATCCTGAGCGTGGAAGCTCCTTGGAGATCTCTAAGGCGATGGCGGCATCTAGAGAGCTTTTGAAAATGGAGGCCGCACACTCTCGCTAAAGATTGGTCAATATTATCTGCGGTGTGACTGCATTCTTCACTGTGGCCCTCTTGCTGACCACCGTGGGTACGTCATTGTTCTCGAGGCAGTTGTACAGACCGCACCTTCGCACCACCCAGGCGGAGGCCTACGATTCCAGCGCGGATGGCGTGAAGGACGATTCCGGTTACGATAGTGACGCGCTGACGAAGGATGAAACAAACGATGAAGACACCTTCAGAGCTCAGACAGAGAACCACACCGCATGTCGCGGTGACTTTCCTCACGATGGCTTCGTCCAGGTGGTAGGTGGTCGCGAAGGTTCTTTGAAGGGCTCTCGGGAGGCGCTTCGAGTGGCTGAAGTCAACAGAGCTGGAAGCGCTATACCTTCGGTATCAGCATAGAGGCGGCATTCGCAATGAATTCGACGCAATAATAAATGAACGGTTGAGAGACTGCAAAACAAATAGCTATAGGTATACTCTCGTGTAATAAATATGTACGGTAATATAATTAGCAACACCAATATAGCATTGTGTTGTAAGGAACTGTGAGGCGACCCCAACGCGGTGATCTAGTGGCTAAGGTACTCGGCTGCTAACCTGCAGGTCGCGGGATCGAATCCCGGCTGCGGCGGCTGCATTTCCTATGGAGGCGGAAATGTTGTAGGGCCGTGTGTTCAGATTTGGGTGCACGTTAAAGAACCCCAGGTGGTCGAAATTTTCGAAGCCTTCCACTACGGCATCTCTCATAATCATATGGTGAGTTTGGAATGGTAAACCCCACATATCAATCAATCAATCAGAACTGTGAGGCATGTCACCTACATGAGTGACATTCTTTTAACATGATAGCGTTAAGGAGCTTGTTTTGTGGGAATTCCGGCATCGGCGTCGTTCGTTGTGAGCGAAAAAACATCTTATGCGTGAGCGAAAAATCCAAAACAACGCGAATAAAATAAAATTCTCGGTAAGAGTGGCGACCGAACCATGTCCGTTCGGGTTCGAGTGAAGATCTAACCTGGGTCATTGGCGTGCCAAACGGATGTTCTACCACATGGCTACGTCTCTGCTCTTGAATACAGTGAAAAGAACTTCCTGTGCTTGGCGATTCAGTGCAAGTATCTTTCATGCTTTACGCACACACACACGCCTCCCGTATACATGCTTAAAGGAGCCATGTAACACTGTTTGAACATGGTCAGAAAACGCTGCTGATTGGTAGTAGAAGCTATGGACAACACGCGAGTCAAATAATAAGCCCAGCATGTGGCCTGGAATTCACAATAAATTATCAAAGTCATCCTAATATTGCTTTCTCTTTTCTCGATAAATCACGTTATATGCCCAAGAATCGGATGTGAACGACCCACCTATCAGCCGTTGGCTGATTTGAACATGGCGCGCTCGCTCGTTACAAAGATCGCCGCGGGACGCCGCTACTTGTCCACGCGTGCGTGCGCGATCATAGTGGAAAAGCGTTGCATTCGAAGAAAAAAAAGCAAGAAAAAAAGTGCTCAAGATCACAAAGCTAGCGTGACTTCTTTTTTTTTTTTTCGGGGCCTGCCACCCCTCCCTGCTTAGCTTCCAGCGCTTTCGTGGGAACGAAAGAAGATAGAATGCAATTGCAGCTTGCGACAAACCTTTGTTACTCCACTCGCAGTGGAAGGATTCATAAAATTTTCGCGGCATTGAATTCATAAGGCAACAAGCTCTTCCTGTGAATTCATTCCATGGTTACTTGAAAAAAGTGTTTAAGTCCCACTTTAACGATGCAACACGAAATATCGCAGCAATAATACACGGTACAAGCGTCCATTGCCAGCGGCTGTCCCATCATTTAATTATCCTTATAGTTTTGGGGTCTTAAGCCAGTCACCCCCTACAAAAAAAGACTTGCTACTGCGCCTATTTCCTTAAGGCCACGTAGGAGGTGCATAGCAAGTTCACATAGGTTTCATACACTAAAAGTGCGCACTAAGAATTAAAAATTCTGGGTCCAAGTGAAGATAGAACGCAGCCCGTATGCGTGGCACACAAATGTTCTACCACTTGCCCACATATTTGCTTGAAAAACAGAGAAAATAAATTATTTTGTCCGCAAAAGCCACCTTTCATACGTGCGAAACAGAATGCATTCACATGCGCATTCAGGAACGTGACATCGCTATCGCGTTCCACTCTTAATGACGAAGCTTAAGGGTCCCCCAATTTTACCATAGACAACTTAGAATATATACCAGGGGCCGGAAAAGTTGTCTTATTTTGCGCGATTTGACGAGCTCTGAGGAGATTCTTACACCGCCCATTCTCTTTGGCTTGAGTAGCAGGTTCACCATGATTCGCTTATCCTGTTTTACAATGACCGAGCTTCGATGGCAGGAGCGCTACTGCTTTGAAATTTAAAACTGGTGTGCCGTCGAACAACCGAAAGAAGAAATACGAGCAGCAAGTTAGATATAGCGACACTAAATAAACGGGCACCCGCGCACTCAGGCAGGCTGGCCGAGGCACACGCAGATGTAGCGTGGGAAATACTCATTTGGACCAATACATTTTAAATGCAAAGCCGCTCTTTGACTAGCTTGTGTAACGCTGTTCATCCGTGTCCCCGTGCCAACGCGCCACACCGCATTCCCCCAGCCGCAGTTGTTTGAACGATGCCAAGTATATAGGTGAAGTCGCAGCTGCTCGTTGACGTCACTCTCTCCCTTTTCCGCAGCACATGGCCTCCGAGATGCGCCCGAGGCCTTGCGCTGCAGCTGCTGACTCCTGCCAACACACCTAGGTGGCATTGCTCCTCTACCCGCTTGCAACACACTTCTCTCTCGCTTCGCCCTCTCTACCGTCCGCAACGCTCATCCGCACGTCGAGTAAAAACACTCTTTCGGCTCGTTTATCTGCCATAAAACTTACACGAAACCCAATCCACCTCCTGTGTATTCTGTGTATTCGCGTTTCAAGGAAAAGTTTGCTCGAGTAAGGGCTACACTGAGTTTCACTTCAAACCATTCTTCTTGCACCCGCATCGACGCCCGTTTCAGCCGGGCCAACGGCGTGCGCACTGCTGCTGCTTCGCATGCCATCATGGTTCCCTTCGGGGAGATGGTCCATACTTTTTCTCGTTGTACTCTGACGGAAACGACTTTCACACACTTCGCGTTTCGAAAAGCTGTACTCGTACACTGAAGACTGATGAGTCGAAAGTCAGCATTTGTTATGATTGACGAAACCGGACCCATTTTGTCAGCAGACCGTCGATCGAGCTCGCTCAAGCCACCATCACGCTAACTGAGCGCTGTTTAATTGCCGTTCTTTATTGCTTTTGCTTCGCTTGTCGTCCATGACCAATGGTGTGCCGACTCGGACTCCTGCAAAAAGTTCTCTTTACAGTTTCTGGTTCCGCTCGTACTTTCTCGAGAATGTTCATGCTTAGGGCATTGTTCGAAAAAGCTTAACAATTAGAGAGAACATCGGCCACTCGTGAAGCTGGACGCATTATTAGCAATGGTGTGCCAGATAGTGAAAGAGCTTGCGAAGCCTGTGAATCTGTCTCTACCATTGACCTAGAGGGCCATTTCCCTCACTGCAGGGTGCCCGCTCCTTAAGCTGTCCAGTTTTGGGCGGCAGTAATTATATACGACTTTTCATATTTGTTCCAAGGCAAGACACTTCGACAAAGGTGCACTGTTGTATCGTGCGGCGGAACCACATGTATATTGGCGACGAGGATCGGATCCACGTGCATCCGGCCGAAGGTGGGCATACGACCCATAGCTACTTGTGCTAGCATGTTCAGCACCCTGGATACAGCCCAGCGATACTTCATTTCTGCGGATTACCAGATTGTGACCACCGAGACCATTCATACTGGGATACGCGTCTGACTCGGCCCTGCGGTTCGGATACAAGCTTCCTTCACAGCGATGTACGCTGGGATACCTCCGCCCGTGTTCCTGCAGTACCCCTGTAGGCCGCCTATTTCATAGCAACAGTGGCGTCCGATTCTTCAAGTTTACATTGATGCTGCTGCCACGGACGCCACGCCGCAGCACAAGAAGGCATTACTACTGAACGCGCTAGGCGTGGAAGGTTTGAACTTCTACCTGCTTGCTTTTCTGGCCCTAGACTTTGCAAGCCCAGCGGACGCCGTGCAAGACGCGTATGCTACAACGCTCCAGCAGTTGGACGCGATTTTCGACGAGCAAGCCATTTAACCTCTTGAATGTATTGCACTGCGGTCTCGGACGGTTGTTGCCGTAGCGTCTTGAATGAAGCACGCAACGAAGGGCCATCCAGCGGCTTGAAGAGGCTTTTACGAAGCAACGGAGAAAAACTCCCAAGCATTTCTTCGAGGGTGAACATGGTTAAGTGCGAATGCACGGGGTGATGCTATGAGAGGGAGTAAAGTTAAAAGCCGGTGGCATTCGCCAGTGAGTTAACGTAAACTCCCCCGTGTGACCACATTGCGATTCCCAGGAACCATTAGACCCTCTCGGGAAATCATCCTGAGTTTGCGCGTATATGTGAGAGCAAATTCGCACTATAATGATGTTTAAGTCAGCGGCCCGCTTTGCCCGCTTGCGCTCGGCATCACGGGCCCTTCGCCACGCTGCCTTGTCTTCAACCGGCGCGACATCTTCAACTACGCCAGGTGGTCAAAATTTCCGGAGCCCTCCACTACGGCGTCTTTCATAATCATATGGTGGTTTTGGGACGTTAAACCCCACAAATCAATCATCAATCAATCTTCAACTACGCGTGCAATGTTCACATTCGATTGCGTTGTACTCGTTGTTGGAGGTATCGCCGTCGAGGTTGATGCCTGGGAAAAATCCATACCTATGACGACTTGCTGATCTCGAGCAAGTTGTGGGCGCGCAGCCACGGAGCTGAGGGCAGCTCGCGCGCAATCACGCGGTGTGTGACGTCGCTGCGCCGTTGCTACAGGCGCTCCTCTCCGCTCCTCGCGCCAATGCTAGGAGAGAGGAGGAGGCGCACCGCGGACGGTGGATTCAGGGTCGCTCATAAAGTGCATTCGCACTTAAAATGAGTCAACGACCCGTCTAACGGGCGCGGAGGCACCCGAGTAACTGTCGCCTATTCCGAGCACAACATCATCGAGGTCCAGGCTCTGACATTATTGGACTCTAATAGCCGTAGATTTAAGATAGGGAACATCCGCGCCCTGCAAGGTCGGGGACTTCCTACACACCGGATGTATAAATAAATGTTATCTCTCTCTCTCTCTCTCTCCCTGTCACTGCTTCGACGATAGGGATACTCCAGAATACGCGATCTATGAAGCATGCAGCTGCCACGATGTTTCAGGGCGGTTATGGTGCTCAATTGGCGATCCGAAAGACAGGGACTCGACTCCCTGTCATTTCGCATTTTGATGAACGCGAAATACCAGATATTGTCAGTCAATGTTAAAGGTAGTTGAAATTATCAGGAACATTCTACAACTTCCTTTATCATTGCTTAAGTTGCTTTCGGATGTTACAATACCAAAATAATAAAGAAAGACTTACCAATCAATCAATCAATCTACAAAGCAACCACGGAGCCTAGAAAACACTACGTATTCTTTGTACGTCACTCAATCAACTTGAAAGAGTAGCGCTAAACAGGCTCCTTGGGCACTATTGCCGCGCGTATGTGCCAGTGGGGAGGACAACAAGCAGCGCTAGTGTCCTTAGCCAAGGGGAAAAAGACGAAGAAGTCGTTGCAGTCTGTGTCCTGCGATCGATAAATCGTACTTGTTTGAGGCGCTTTGTGTGCTCGTCAATCTCGCGTCGTCACACTGGTGGAGGTGCTGGGTACGTCTTCATGCTTGGCACCTTTTCGCGGACCCGACATTCAAGCCCGGAATCACTACCACCCGTCGACACACCAGTCCACCGTTCCGGCCGCCGTCGGCGAGGCCTAGCTCCCGAGCTCAATTCCTTTCGAGAAACTGCCAGCAATCGCTTGCCTCCTTCAACCACCATGGCCACTGCAGCTACATTGCACATGACACTTCAGAATCCCATGATTCCTGACTGCTTTCATGGTGAGACCTATGAAGATGCACAAAACTGGCTGGACCAGTTCGAACGCTGTGCGAAGTACAACCAGTGGGCCAACCCAGAAGACAAGCTCGCGAATGTGTACTTCTACCTGAAACACAACGCCCAGACGTGGTACATCAACAGGGAAAAAAGCATGGCTACGTGGGACGACTTCCGCAACCAGCTGATCGACACCTTTAGTAGTCTTGACAGAAAGGAGAATGCGCAACGTCTCTTGGATGCTCGAATTCAAAAACCAAACGAGAGCGTCGCTATGATCACCGAGGACATGACCCACCTTTTCGGCAGGGCGGATCCCGAGATGCCGGAAGACGGGAAACTGCGGTATCTAATGCGAGGCGTGAATGAGCAACTGTTTGCTGGGCTTGTGAGAACACCGCCAACAACAGTAGCTGAGTTTACAAAAGAAGCCACAGCTATTGAACGGGCCCTACAGCAACGGTACCGCCAGCAGAACCCGGTCAACGTTCGAGTGAGTAGCCCTGTTACGACTGCGGCGAGCGTCTGCGACAATGACAGGCCTCTGCGGGAAGTCATCCGGGAGATTTTGAGTGAGGAGCTTCGGCAGCTTGGTTTAATTCCAGCAACTGAACCGGCGCCGGCATTGTCCTTTGTCGCTGATGTTGTCCGGGATGAGGTCCGCCAGGTTCTGTCTTCTTCCGGCTATAATGGTGTGCGACGACATTTTACTTATGCTGATGCAGTCCAACGCCCCGTCGTCGCGCCGTCGGCGCAGCAGACTCCAATGACTGGACCACCACCAACCCTGCCAACACAGCCACTGTCAGCACCGACCACTTTCGCAACCTCACCGATTCCTCCGACAAGACGAATGCCGTATAGCCAACATGCCCCACAACGTGGCCCCACAACGTAGCCCCATAGTGAGTCTCCACTTACCTACCAGCGTCGGAAAAACGATTTGTGGCGTACCGCTGACCGTCGACCAGTATGTTTTCATTGTGGCAAAGCTGGGCACGTCTAAAGAGTTTGCCGTTATCACGACGCTCAGTACTCGAGATTTCCTCGCTACCCTGATTACATTGCGTAAGACGATCGAAGCATGTACAACTACGCCCCTGTGAACACACCACCGCAGAATCCAGTGATGCCCGTATCACGTTCTCCATCTCCTGCGTGGCCCAGTTCACCTAATCGTCGCAGTTTTGCCGACGTCACCAGGGGCAGGTCTCCTAGTCCGCGACGGGGAAACTAGACGCAGCGACCTCGGGGGGTGGGGTTGCCAATAATCGAAATTCAGAACAGCCCCCATTGCAGACAAATTACAGCTCGAAGCCACCGATACCGAAGAAGACGACAGCAACGACTAATTCGACGAATGAGACAACTGCCGACGTAACCGACGTTATCAGCGCTGACCTCGTCGTTCATATTGACGGCCACCAAGTGACGGCTCTTGTGGACTCTGGCTCCCACTTTTCTATAATAAGCCTACAGCTAGCCGAAAGACTAAGGAAGGTGAAAATGCCATGGCAGGGACCCAATATAAGAACTGCAGGAGGTCAGTTGATGACACCGATTGGAAAGTGCATGGCCCGACTCTTCATCGCTGGTTCCACCTTTGTCACCACCCTCGTCATTCTCCACGAGTACTGTAAACAGCTCATATTGGGAATGGATTTCTTGCGCGAATACGGGGCTGTTATTGACATCCGTGACAGAAGCGTAACGTTCACTGTAAGCTCCGACACTGCTACAGATGAGGAACTTCAGCCACCTCGCTTCCGTATTGCCGATGACGACGTCGTAGTGCCGCCACGAAGTTGTTCCCACGTATCCGTGCACTGTGACAAATTACAAAACGGTACTGGCATCGCTGAACACATCAAGGATCTCGCATTCACTAGCGGCATTTCTGTTGCCAGGGATGTCATCAGTGTTATTGATGGATGCGCTGAACTGCTATTGACAAATTTCAGCAGAGAACGCCGACACATAGTTAAAGGCACGGCTATTGCCTATTTTGACGAACTCTCGCAAACAGAAGATTGTCATTTAGTGGAGGAAGCAGCAGCGTCTGCTATCACTACACCGACACCTGTCGACGTTGGTCCAATGTTATCTCCCATTGAGCGAGACCGCCTTCTCACGCTGATCAACAAGTTCCACGGCTCCTTCTCATCCACATCAAGAGTTGGTCAAACGGCACTGACGAAACGCCGCATTATTCCGACGCCAGACCCATCCGGCAAAATCCTTATCGAGTTGCCCCAAGGGAGCGTGAGGCAATTAAACAGCAGGTGAAAGCGATGCTAGAAGACGGTGTTATTCGGCCATCTAACAGTCCTTGGGCATCACCAGTAGTACTCATCAAAAAGAAGTACGGCAGCTTGCGTTTCTGCGTCGACTACTGGAAGCTCAATCAGATCGCAACGAAGGACGGCTACCCTCTGCCCCGTATTGATGATTCATTGGATAGACTACGAAACGCACGCTACTTTTCGCCTATGGACTTAAAATCGGCTACTGGCAAATTGTAGTTGATTAGAGAGATCGTGAGAAGACCGCCTTTGTTACGCCCGATGGACATTATGAATTTCAGGTTCTTCCTTTCGGTTTGTGTTCGGCGCCAGCAACATTCCAGCGTCTCATGGACATGGTTCTGTCGGGACTTAAGTGGCAAACCTGCTTGGTGTACCTCGACGACGTGACTGTCTTTTCGGCGACTTTCGAGGAACACTTACGAAGGCTCGAAGCAGTTTTTGAAGCAATACGCTTGGCCGGTCTTACTCTAAAACCAGAAAAGTGCCACTTCGGCTTCCACGAACTTCAATTCCTCGGTCACGTTATGAGCAGCCAAGGGATCCGACCCGACCCGGATAAAATTGCCGCCGAGGCAAACTTCCCGACGCCATCAGACAAAAAATCAGTGTGACGTTTTTTAGGACTCGGTGCCTATTACCGGCGGTTTATTGCTAACTTTTCGCGTATCGCATGGCTATTGACACAGCTTACTCGGGAAGATACCCCCTTCCGATGGAGCGAAGAATAACAGCAGGCATTTCACGAGCTTCGTCAGCGAATGCAAACACCCCCTGTGCTTGCCCACTTCGATGAAGACGCGCCGACAATACTTCATACAGACGCTAGTAATGTGGGTCTTGGAGCAGTGCTCGTACAGTCGAAGGACAACAACGAAAACGTGATCGCCTACGCCAGCAGGACGCTGTTCCGAGCTGAAGCTAAATACACTACGATGGAAAAATAATGTCTTGCAATAATATGGGCAGTCCTGAAGTTTCGTCCTTATTTGTACGGCCTCCCATTCACCGTTATCAGCGATCACCACTCTCTCTGTTGGTTAGTCAACTTGAAAGATCCGTCTGGCCGCCTTGCACGATGGAGTCTTCGGCTTCAAGAAATTGACTTCACTGTTGCCTACAAGTCGGGAAAACGACACACCGATGCCGACTGCCTTTCTCGGTCTCCTGTTGAGACGGCATCCCCGGACAACGACGATGACGACATGGCCTTTCTCGAAATTATGGACACTTCCGCCTTTTCTCAACAGCAGCGTGGCGATGCTGAGCTGCTACCACTTAAAGAATACCTACAAGGGCGAACGAATTGCGTTCCGAAGTTATTTGCGAGAGGGCTGCCGTCGTTTTGCGTGCGAAATGACGTTCTTTAGAAAAGAAACTTTTCACCCACCGACAGCAGCTACTTGCTCGTAGTTCCTTCTTCGCTTCGCCGTGAGGTACTGCAAGCCTGTCACGATGAAGCTACCGCTGGTCACTTGGGTTACGCAAGAAATGTGGCGAGGAAAAGGCAGAATTATTACTGGCCAAGACTTGAAGAAGTTGTCAAAACTTACGTGCAGGCATGTCTAGATTGCCAGTGCCGCAAGCCACTATCCATCAAACCTGCTGGCCAGCTGCAGCCTGTCCGAGTGCCGGCGACACCGTTTGCACAAATTGTCATGGATTTTCTGGGCCCCTTCTCTAAGTCTGCCACTAGAAACAGGTGCATAATCGTCGCCACGGATTACCTGACCCGATACGTGGAGACAGGCGCTCTGCCACGGGCAATGACAGCTGAAGCGGCGCAATTTTTCATCGAAGCCATCGTCTTAAGACACGGTGCTCCCGCAATAGTCATCACCGACAGAGGTACTGCGTTCATAGCCGAGCTTTTGGACACCATTTTCCGACTAAGTGGTACAGCTAACAGGAAGACAACGGCGTATCATCCCCAGACCAACGGGCTCACCGAACGCCTCAACAAGACCCTGGCTGACATGATAAGCATGTACGTAGATGTAGAGCACAAGAACTGGGACATCATTTTGCCCTACGTCACGTTCGCGTACAACACGGCTCGTCAAGAGACCACTCGGAAGACACCCTTTAGCCTCCTTTACGGATGCGAGGTTACAACAACGTTAGACGCAATGCTCCCTCATGAAAATGATGGCAATGAGACAGACGCCGAAGAGTTTACCAAGCTAGCAGAAGAAGCCAGACAACTTGCTAGGTTGCGAATCCCCAAACAGCAAGACGACGATGCCAAGTGTTACAACCTCCGGCACAGACCCGTCATATACAACGTGGACGACAAAGTATGGGTCTGGACACCTGTTCGTCAGCGTGGGCTCTCCGAAAAGCTGTTTCGAAGATACTTCGGAACCTACAAGGTTCTGCGATGCATTAGTGACGTCAACTACGAGGTTGTTCCGGACGGCGTGCAGTGTTCAAAGCGGCGCAGACATTCACCAGAAATTGTCCACGTGCTTCGGATGAAGCCTTACTTTCAGTGACTAACTGTACAGTTTTGGTTTCGCCTTGCTTCTCAAACGTTTAACATCGGGACGATGCTTTTTTTTAAGGGGGAATAATGCCGCGCGTATGCGCCAGTGGTGGCGACAACGAAGCAGCGCGAGTGTCCTTGGCCAAGGGGAAAAAGACGAAGAAGTCGTGTCAGTCTGTGTCCTGCGATCGATAAATCGTATTTGTTTGAGGCGCTTTGAGTGCTCGTCAATCTCGCGTCGTCACAATATAGTGACAAATGACGAAGAAAATTCTTATTTGGTGGTTGTTATATGCTTGTATATTCAAATGCGCATTTGTACACAGCCACTTTCTGCCAACCTGGAAGCGCTGGTGCTTCAAACATTATCGCTTAATTCGGCTGTTTTGTGTGTATGATCTAGAATTAGTCGAAGCAGGGACTCTGTCATACACTGCCGGGACTTCCTCGCAGGAGAGGGCATACGCAGTCACCGCGTCGTTATCGACATCCAATCGGGAGGATGGTTCGGCTGTCGCTTCGAACTTGATGTTAGCGTCGTTACCGATGTCCGCGATGTCTTTAAATGTGTAATTTCTAGCTCCGTTACTCGTACTTTGGCTTTCAGTAGACACAGATCGCCTTTCGCCTGTCTGGGAGAACAATGATGCACCCACTGTGACCAAGGCAAATGTGATCACCACGAAGATGACCCCTCCCCAGATCAGGTTGAGTCTTCGCTGGTATACACTTGCTCGTCAACATTCGTGTGCTTATTTTCGACCATCAGCGCCCGGGTGAATCTGCGTTGGTCAATCATTAACGGTGGATTGCCTACAATGCTTTTGAGTGTCTGTGGCTGTCCTGTGCTTGCCGAACAGCATTGCTTAGCTGCCGTATCGGTATAGCTGTCAGGAAAAAGTGAGTCGAGATTGGTGAAGAGCTTGCCTGTGAGTGGTCTCGACAATGGTGGTTGTGGCAGTAGCCGTGCTGAAAACAGTGGCTTCAACGATGGTGGTCTGGACTGTTGCTTCAATGACGGTGGTGTGGGCTGCTGCTTCAGCGATGGTGGTGTGGGCTGTTGCTTTAATGACGGATGTATGCGCTGCTGCTTCAATTCTTGGGGTGTGGACTGCCGCTTCGGGGTCATTGTTGTTACCTGCGGCTTCAGTAACAATGGTGTTGACTGTTTCTGCAACTTCAATGGCGGAGATGAGGATTGCTGCTTCGATGACAGTGGTATGAACTTCACATGGCCCGTCGAGGAGACCTTTCTGGATGGCATGGTGCCGCTCGGCTTAGCACTTGCAGGAGTTCAAACGTTTCGGTTTTCGCGTGAGAAGCCTTGCAATGAAAACGACCACAGCAAATTCTTTGTTCTTCTTGTTCAGTAATGATGCTTACCCACTTGGGGATATAATTACGTTTACGAGTGAGGTAGGTTGTTGTTGCCTTTAAAATGGCTCATACCCACTCAGGGGGATCGGCCAAGAGTTGATTGTATGAATTTGTTAGGCTTTTTGATTATGGAGTTTTGATAACCAAAAGATCAACGTACGTACATTAGAAAATGTGCAATAATTGTCTTACAACGATTCATATCAGACTCTAAAAGTGGGAGGGGGGGGGAGTCAGGAGGCTATTGCTTTAGCTCAGCCCCCTTACCACAGGCGATGGCAAGACCTGTCAGTGTTGGCGACGTGTCCGTCTAGCTGGGCCACCGAGAGTTGCTTATCCAGGCACATGCTCAGCAGCATAGCCTCGCACTGCTCGGGCGTAGTTTTCTTGAATGTAGGATTGATGCTGTCTTTAACGGCGTGCGACTGTCGGACATGCCCAGATAATGTGGTCTAGGTTGACCTGAGTCGCCCCGCAAGCTTTGCTCCGTGGTGTATAAACGTCTGATGCGACTATACAGCATTGGTGTGGGCATAACTCCGCAGTAGTCCCCATGTTGTCGACTGGTGCTTACTAAGGGACTTGTTACGGGGTGGGTGCTTCAGTCTTGCTATATACGGTAAAAAATAAGAATTCCACCATAAGGGACCATTTGTCTTTCACGTGACCACTCCAGGACTCAAATTTCTCGAAACTTGCTTCGCCCTTTATGAGGGTAGTTGCTCTGATGACGGGTGACATACCCAGTGGATCACGTCTCGGGCAGTGTTGGGAGTGACTTTATTCCCGGCAAGGCTGGAATGACGTGATGCCCAGCATAAATTAACTTAATTGGCTGCGACGAAAAGGGTGTGCCTGCGAGTATGCAGTTTGCTTGCAAGTGTGTGGTTGTCTTGTGGCAGTTCAGTATTCTACCCCAGTGCTTGAAACTACACTGAAAACTGACCTTATGTAGGTTTCTGTCAGTTGGGGAATGACGTCAGCATGTCCAATAAAGCACTTTAGAAGAGTAAAGGAACAACTATAGGCGTCACGCATTGAGGATTGCGCATATAGTGGGTCATCGAATGCTTGCAGTGTCCTTGTAGTCAGTAACATCATCAACCAAGTGCTCATAATGACTTAGCTGTAGCGGATGCTATGCTTCAACGGAGGATGAAGAATATATAGGAACTGTAGATGCTTTCCCACGTCCCGAAAGTTATGATAAATTATGGAGCAGTAAATATCATACACGTGAACCTTTCAGTTACTGTATAACCTAAAGGTAGCATACAGAGTAACTCTAGTCAAACAGTATAGTAGTTTATCCTAAAGCGTTTAAAAAGGCTGTATAGTAAGACTGCTCTTCCAGCTTTTGCTGTGACTGTGCTGCGCGTTCCGTGCAGGCCTGGCGTTTTTTTTTTTGCCACTGTAATCATGTCATCAACACATCTGATATTTATAGTTTAACTAAAACGTAATTAGGCCACTATCCTCGGTATTGAGCAGTATACTTTGTATTTTCCTGTTACAGATCAGAACGTTTTGTTTGGGCTTGAACTAGTTCGTACAACAATGCTAAGTAGCAACGAAAGAATGAAAGAGCAATGTTTTGCGACAAAATTAACACCATCTCTGTGCTTCCGTTGGTACCACCTTTTGCTTCATGAGCGTAATGGCGATGAGTAGACTTGTAGAGCGACTGGTTATTCTAGGCAAAAGGCACGCCATTCTGGACGTTCAGCAGTGTTTTTAGGGGCGAAGCTCCTTATGGCGTGGCTTGTGCATCCCTCGTAGTACGTAACCACCAGTGGCACATACCCGAAATAGCGGTCCTTACGATTTTTACCTCCAAGGTGGTTCCGGTGAGAGATTTATTCACTGCGTTGTTGAACAATAAAAGATAGTGCTCAATGCACATGTTAATGGCTGCTAAGGGGGAATGAGAGACAGGAGCATTCGGCCTTTAGGTAACGCGCACGCTGCGATCCCCATTGGCAACTATTGGCATGTACATTGAGCACGATCTGACAAGAAAGGGTTGCTACGTTATACTCGCTGGGTGTAACCTCCTTTGTTTTAGAAAGGTTTAGCGAGCGTTGGGCCGCATAGCCATGAATACAGTGAACTAGTATATACCATGAACTCGAGGTGGTTAAAGGTGGGCAGTAAACCCGAAGCGCAAGCCGTAAGAAAGTGTGCATGTGCCACCTCCCGTTTAGTCCTTGAAATGTCCGCTGGATGGCGGTGCTTCTATATGGAGAATATATGATGAAAAGATGCGAGATGGTGGTACTTGGAGTACTGAATAGATGGACGAACAGACACACAGACAGATGCATGGATGGACGCATGAACGGACGCAGGTGCGGATGCATGGATGAACACAGGGACGGACGCACGAACAGACGCACGCACGGACGGGTGGATGGACGCATGGACGCTTACACAGACGTACGCAGGAACGGACGGAAGCAAGAACGAATGGACGGACGAATGCTTCGCCCCACTCCCCATCATTCACTCCGTGGATATGCTGCCATTTTTTAAATGCGAAGCATGTTTTAGCGAACTTCGGCGACTTTGAGCGTATCTATCTATCTATCTATCTATCTATCTATCTATCTATCTATCTATCTATCTATCTATCTATCTATCTATCTATCTATCTATCTATCTATCTATCTATCTATCTATCTATCTATGAATGAATGAATGAATGAATGAATGAATGAATGAATGAATGAATGAATGAATGAATGAATGATGTGGAAATCCCATCGCGGACGTCGTCGAACCTCTTCCTTGAAACACATGCGGCACATACCCGTATGCCGCGGCAAACTGCCGCGGTATACGGTTATGCGGCTGTCACACAGGTCCCGTTAATTAGGGAGGCGATCGCCGGGCTAAGTCTAAGGGCCAAAGTATGGGCCCCCCGAACCGCACCACGAAAGCGTGGACAATTTAGAAGTGGTCCTTTTTGGCGCGCCAGCGGACGCCGGCTGTGGCCCAAAGAACAAGTCAGAGCCGAGAGTTGATAAACAAAACAATATTATATTCTCAATAATGGCAGATAAAAGCGATACATAAATATGCACACTCAACAATCGCTGAATACAATATGTCACCAATCAAACAACGTACTACACAGTACAGTCAGCCTCACTCGAAACAACGGACACAGACAACAATACGCACTACAATGCAGTAGCATGCATTGAACAACCAAGACACTTAAAGACTAAAGAGATAGGAAACCTATTCAGTTCAAAGTTCTTGGAACAAAAGTCTGGATGATACTCTTCCGAGAATCATTCACTCAAAGTCCAGTGTTGTTGTTGTTCCGCGGCCCCCGAAGTTTCTCTTCCAGGAAACCTCACGTCTTTAATAGGCCACTCTCCAAGCTTCAAACTTCTTCGCCGGAAACACGTCGGCTTCACACACGCAGCTGTTGCCACGCGTCTTCGCTCGATAGCGGTAAACACATACTCTTGCCTGTAGCTCGAGTCGTCACCCCTCAGGTGGAAATCATCTTCTTCTCCCGCTTTGTCTCTACGGACAAAACCTTCGCCGACTACACGGCGGAATCCCTACGCGCTCTGGCGCTAACTTCCGTCTTCTCCTGATCTCTTGTCTCGGCTGCTCGTATAAATACCTTCCGTGCGAGATTCCAGAAAGTTCTCCTCATTTCGTCGGCGCGATGCGCAGCGAAGGTTGGGGGAAAGGTAGAGACGATACGAGGGCCGTCCGCGTCGGATGACTCAACCCGGCATTACCACGCCTCTTTCCTTCTAGAAATTTTGAGTGCTTGCTCGGCCGCCGATGTGTGGGTTGAGGAGGTTCGTCGGCGAGCCCACGCTTCCGAGGGAGAGAGTCGCGTGCCCGGGAATCTTTGAATGTTTGTTTGTTTTTCTCTTTTTTTTATCGTTGACCTCGCGGCGTCAGATTGCTGAAATTGGGAGTCTACAGCATGTTGTGCGAAATAATCGAAGCTCAGGAAATAGCCCAACTCGAAAGGCTCTCGAGCACGTGCGAAGGCAGACAAATCGCGGACGAAATTCGTGGATGCGGCCAGGTACCCCGAAAAGGAAGCTTTCGCGACCGTGGCGATCGACGCGAAAAGAATGGTAGCGTCGCCCAGCTCAGTAAAAGCCAGGCACTCTGAAGCCACGGAAGTAGTAGCCATAGCGCTAGCCATATTCAGCAAAAGTCACGGTAGAATTATTAGCGACATCAAACCGGCAATTCGAAACTACACAAGAGGGTGAATCTCTAGTGAAGTGGTCAGAATCCTAAATAACAAGGCAGAAGACTTCAAAAACGCAGGCTATACACCGAGGTAATGGAATGGATTTCGGCGAACATGGGTGAAGATGAAGAGGATCTCAAGACCCCCCAAACCTGAATGAGAAGGCGCGCTTCGCCGCGCGCGAACTCACCATACGCGGCTGGGAACACCCATCTCAGAACCCCAGGGGGATCGATCCTGAGTTTGATGGTAAAGATCAGCTTCTTACCTTCCACGCCATATTGGCTCACTACAAAAAAACAGAAGGAGATACAACCACAACCCCACCCTAAACTAGATAGGTCACAAGAAGTAGACTGGAGACGCCTACAAACGAGAACATTTCAAAACCACATGTACCTCAACCGCATATTCCCCACGCAATTCCACGATGCTGGCTGTATCTTATGTGAACACGATTGCGCAAACAAGGAACACATTCTTTGGAAATCCCCACACACTACATGGCTTTCTGATCACCAAAATCCGGACCTCCTTGAGACGCGTTGGCTCGACGCTTTGGCTAGCTCAGAATTCCAAGTCCAAAATTGAGCCATCCAGCAGGCCTACGAAGCGACAGAAAGACTAAACCTTACTGCCACCAACCTGATGGCCCATAGGCCCGGCCGCTAATCTGCAGGTTTTAAGTAAAGTTTTCTCCATTTCATTCCAAACAACAGGCGTTGGTGCCCCTCCGCGGTGATCTAGTGGCTAAGGTACTCGGCTGCTGACCCGCAGGTCGCGGGTTCAAATCCCGGATGCGGCCACTGCATTTCCGATGGAGGCGGAAATGTTGTAGGCCCGTGTGCTCAGATTTGGGTGCATGTTAAAGAACCCCAGGTGGTTGAAATTTCCGGAGCCCTCCACTACGGCGTCTCTCATAATCATATGGTGGTTTTGGGACGTTAAACCCCACAAATCAATCAAGAACAGGTGTTTGTAATTTAAGTGCGAGAGTGCTTGAGTAAGGCTGATATCGGCAACGTAGGCCACACGAATGCAAAGAATAAACGTCAGGGTCCCAGCAGGAATAAAACCCTAGAATTCTGCTTTGCCATGAAGTGTCATATCACAGAGTCACGCCAAGTCTTGAAAATGTTCCGACACTAGACCATATATGCAGGCGGCATGTTGATGAGACTTTAATTATGGTTGCAGCGCTGGCTATCTGATCTGATGACAAAGTAAAGGTCGTTACATATGTGCTCTTATGATACAGGCGTCATGTCGGTTCGACGTCGTTTGTACACTTAAGTGACATTCGCGGAAGTTTATCTACATAGCACTAGACATGCCTACCATTCGTGTAAGCACAAGCGCTACACATCAGTACACCACTTCTGGTGTAAGAAATACCTATGTTGCGGGTGTAATCGCTACGCAACTGTGAACAATTGATGATCGACGATCTCACGTACCATGAGAATTGTTGTTATGCGAAGAATGCTGAGAGAAAGTGACTGTGGTGTAAACTTTGTATTCAGCAAGACGTTGCGAACTTACGCTAAACATATGTACAGATGTTGTAGGCACAGAGGTATGTTTTTAAAACACGTGCCCAGTCGTGCATTTTTTTAACGCCATAGCGTTAAACAGCTCGTTTCGCAGAAATTTCGGCGTAGGCGTAAGCGTCGTTGGTTGTGAGCGAAAAATCATCATCTTATGCGTGACTAGAACGATGTAAATAATATAAATGAATGAGAAAAATTCTAGAGCAAAGTGGGGACCGAACTATGGTTGTTTGGGTTCAAGAGGGAATTGAACCCCACTTGGACCCACCCGGGTGGGACCCGGGTGTATTGCCAAGCAATCCGGGTCGTTTGGGTAGCAAGCGGATGTTCTACCACACTGCCATGCCTCTGCTTGTGAAAATAGTGAGAAGAACTTTCTCTGCTCGGAAATTCAGTGAAAATAGCTTTCATGCTTCACAAACACAATAGTCCGGTATAGATGCTTCACTATGCAATATGAAATATTTCAGTAGTAGCGCATGGTACAAGCGTCCATTGCAAACGGGCGTCACAATGGCTGTGTTCCAATTCTTAGACAGCACATAGACAGTCTACGCAGACTGCTTAGAAGACCGCACCGAGCCCATGCTGCCCGAGAATCGGAACACGTTTAGACAGCTTTTACGCGACGATTTGCCACATAGAGTCGAGAATAAAAAGCAAAATAAACAAACAAACGTAACCGTTGTAATTTCTGGCTTATTTCGTGTTGAAATCAAAAAGAAATAAACGTTACTCACATTGAGCGTCTGGGAAAGCGTCTGCTTGTGTGCAGACGACCATTCTGGCGAGATTTGATCTATCTGAGCGATTCGCTGAGCCGCCATCTTGTTTAGACAGCAAAGTAGCCTGCATCGTATTTGTCTGCGATGCGGTCTTCTCGGAGCTGTGTACTTTGCCGGTTACGTAAGAATTGGAATGGGACTTAAGATGGCCGCTGTCCATTTAGCTGTCTATTTAGTCGTCTACGGTGAGTATTGGACCACAGCCAGTATGTGACTATCATAATGACTACCTGGTTGGACACAGTTATTAGCTGAACAAAACCAAACTTTTGTGACGGGTTGGAGCATCGGACGACCAACTCGTTACGCTATTCTCATTGTGCGACGACTGCTTGTTCTTTCGCTGTTTTAAAACACTCTATAAGCCGTATTAACGCTTATGAAAGGCAGCACGCCGCTACAAAAAGGCACACACGCTACTGAGCCTATTCCCTTAACCACGTAGCGGGGTCATGCTTTGGCCCCGTACCTCTCTCTTTTATAATAAATGTTTTTCATCATCATCATTCACTTAAGGCTACGTATGGTGAGTGCATAGCAAATTCAAAAAGGTTTGATGCACTAAGTGTTTGAAATACGGACTAGAAACAGGATGTCACTGTCGCGTTCAACTCCTGAAAACGAAGCTTTAGGATCCCCTAACGTTTTACCGTGAAAGCTGTTGTGAGATCAAAATAAGAGTCTTGTGCCCCCGTATAGTTGTTTGCCGCCACCGCCGGTGTCCGTAACCACAAGGCACGAAGTTAGAAAAAAAAAACAACATCGTACCAATGACACAGTGAAGCTCGAACCCGGGTCTGCTGGATGCCAGCCCAATGCACTGAACCACGCAAATGGACGGGATTTGTTGGTGTTACAAGCTGCCACTCTAGCGTCGCCAGCGCGAAGTCGGCGACGGGAATGACAGCAGGTTGGTTCGTTCCGTACGCAAGCAGGGACAGTGAAGAGATCAGAGACGTGAGAAAACAAAACAAACTTTACTCTAGTGATATTGCAGCACACGGCATCTAATACAACACTTCAATACAACTAACGAAATACATCGACACTTGATACAACTAAAGAAATTTATAACAGAAACAATAAATCAGCTTACGAGAGAGAACTATTACAAACTACACAAACTAACAAGAATAGAACGACGGAGTAGGAAGTTCGAAGATATAAACAGGTGAAGGCATACGTGTGATGACCGGCAGCGTTGTGTCCCCGACGATCGGATGCGAGAAGTCGAAGAGAGTTCTGGCACGACTGCGATGTCGGCGGTGTTGCAACGCTGGTGGCTCCGGGAGGCTAGTGCTTGCAGGTGACTTCGAGCAGGTTGAGCTAACTTGAGGCGAAGTTCCGATGTCTACGTTGCAGACGTTAATATCGCGTCACAACTAGACGAACGGCTAAGTTTAGGTGGCCAGCCGATACAGAGCCACACTAAAAACTTCTAGAAGAGATGCTTGTTGATCTGTTTCTACACCATGTTGGTCAGCGACTAGTCTGCCTAGCAGGGCAAAATCCTGCACTCAAATCCCCCTCGTGTCTCCTCGCTCTCTTCCTTGGGGACAAGAGACCTCTACCTGGGTCCAATCATGCGCGTTTAATTGATGGGAAACTCCGCCCCAAAAATATTTTGACCCCACCCCTTTTTTAATTGGGAGAGGGCCCTCAACTAGCGAGAGTGACAACCTGTCGGGTTGTTGTCATAGGGCTTGGCCACCAGAGCGTTTCCCACGCTTTTCCCCGTGAGAACGGTCAAACGTTTGGCTCTCAGCTGGTGCGTCTTGTAGTCTAATCCTTGTTCGGGGTATACCGCGGCCTTCTACGACCTTGCGGACGCCGCCACAGTTACAAAAGGATTAACCGTCGGCGGCGACGTTCTAAGAAGAGCACCCCATTTCGCCCTTCTCGGCTCCCTTTCATGCGCCGCCGTTCTCATGGTCAGTCGGGGAGTACGGCGCCCGTTAATTGCCGTGACGCGGTGTCGCCAAAAATAGCCGTCCGGGACAGTTGGCAAACTTGCCTTAGGCAGGCTTGATGTCAGGAAAGCAATTGCGTTAATATACGGCTGTTTAATAATACGGCTGTTTAATACGGCAATAAGAGTGTTTTAAAACAGCGAAAGAACAAGCAGTCGTCGCACAATGCGAATAGCGTAACGAGTTGGTCGTCCGATGCTCCAACCCGTCACAAAAGTTTGTTTTTGTTTAGCTAATAACTGTGGCGCATACCCACTTCAAGCATAATTCCTCATCGTCGTCAGCCACTGCATGAACAACCGAAACAAAATTCCTGGCAGTAGTTTAATGAATACCAAGCTTCTCAGAAAAATGTCGAAAAATAGCATAGCGAATGTCAGCCTACTACACAATTTTTTTTTATTATTAAGCAAGTGTGCTTGCAGAAGTTATCCAATGAGTGTTTAGAAAAGGCTCTGAAAGGCCGCTCTTTTAGCTTTCGCTGTGGCTGTGCTGCGCCTTCCTCGCAGGCCTGGAGTTTTTTTTTTTTTATCCAGTAGTTTACAGTTGCGTATTGATGACAAGAGCAACATGATTAGTACCAACACTAGAAGCTTGTAAGCTTTTATGTAGCGCTTGTGCATGCAAGGATGGCAGCCCATCTAGTGCTATATGGACACAAATTTTAGTAGATGGTGCTCAAGTAAAGAAATGACGTTAACCCAACGTGATGCCTGTGTTACGAGAGTACATACGTAATGTTTATAAAATTAGATAGCCACTACTAGACCATTAATGGACGTTTTTGTAATGTCACGCTTGCACATGACCTTTTTTCCAAGCAGTTCCAAGTTCCAAGTCTGCTTTGTGGTATAATACTTGATTGTCACGCAGAATTATTGAGTTAAATATCTTGTGGGGCCCTGATATTTATTCGCATTCGCTGGGCCAAGGCTACCAATAACGTTTTTTTCAACGCTCTCGCAATCAAATTACTGATGCCTGTTCTTGCTGTTCCTGGCTATATATAAACTGTCATTCACCTGTGGATCATACCTGCATAACACGGCTCATGGTTTACGTAAATGGGTCACGCGTGTCTGGAGGAAAGTCTCTGACCACGTATGCCTCGGGGTTATCGATTTTCAACTTATTTAGATCATGGCGACAGACACATTCGTCAAACTCTCTTACCATCCCATAATAATTTTGGTCTACCCCAACCTAAAGAAGGGCCATCACGAGAGCGACCAAACATAGGACACACGCCTAAAGTACCTGCATTGGACTAAGAAATAGTTCGCATTAAAAAAAAGTGATTCTGGCTATCCAGACTTGGATTAACCGGCAGATATATCTGGCGAGTTCAGCAATTTGTTGACGTGACTGTGACCATAATATAAGCGTGTGCTCTGATTTGGGTGCACGTTAAGGAACCCCAGCTGGTAAAAATTACCGGAGCTCTCCACTATGGCGTCTCTCATAATCATATCGTGGTTTTGGGATGTTAAACCCCACATATCAATCAACCCTCTAAAGTGCTATTTAAAATTTGTGTATCTGTTTCATCTTAATGTTGTGCCACATCTGTGCAGGTGTGCTGCGGAGCTTCGCTGGTCATCAACCTTCACAGGGTTCAACCTTCAGAGCTCTTGAATTTTTTCGCTTGTATGAAGCGCGGCCAAGTTATGAAATGCATGCCCAGCTTAGAGGCAAGCAGGGTCGTGCAAAGTTTTGCAAGCACATATTGTAGGATACGCTACAATTATAAAAAAATCTATTTCTTTATAATGTTATGTAGTGGGCGCGAAACTTGAAAAGAACGTACACTTGAAAACAGTTCCGAAACGTGGCTTTATACATATTTGCTCAAAGTGTGCCCACACCGGCAAAATCACGAGGGCACTGAATTTTGGGACGCATTGGCGATCCCTCAAAACAAGAAAAGGCTGCCGCGAAATTGGTATCGTGTCTGAGAGGCAAATTGCATCTCGCCTCCGCCGTTTCCCAGTCTTCCCCGCACGTCAAAAGACATCCTAAGACGAAGAAAAGCACCGGCTGGGAGAGGCGGGGGAAATCTTCGAGCACGGTGACGTTTGCCTTCGAGTCCACGTGGGCTCCCAGAACAGTCCATAGCACAGCCCAGGAAATCACCGCAGCCCGAACATCACCCTCAATCGCGCTGAAACTTCGAATCGGGCTTTCGTATGTCGCCGCCAGGCAGTCGATCGTACCTTCGACGTCCGCGAGGAGCGTCTTGTCGCAGGCACGTCTTTTGGAGACGAGCTCCGTAATTAACCTTGATACAAGGCGGGAACCTAGGCCGGCAATCTTGACAGCCGGAGGCACGCCCAGCGAGTACCACGGTTCGTCCAGGTAGCTCGCTTCCAGAGGTCTGCTCCAGGCACGGGCATAGTTGACGTCCACAACGTCTCCGCTGCTACCCGGCGTGACGCTGCTCGTTGCTGTGCGGTAGCCACCAAATTCGACCGTTAGCATCCAGTTGGTCAGCGCATTTGGCGTCATGTCGGGAAAATCGGCGTAATAGCCTTCAAAGTAGTCAGGCTTGGGGCGACTGAACAACTCCGCGTGCACTTCCGCCATGACCTCGTCGCTGTTGAAGGTGCAATTACTGTTCCGTACCGGCGTTCGCAGAACGACCTTGCTGAACGACCGGCTGATTCTCCGCATCAGAGCCACGACATCCCTCGAGACATTGTCGTCGACTACGGAGGCCATGTACGGGTACTCAAGGGCGTAGTGGAAGACTCGTTCGGCGTTGCGGAAGCACTGCCACCTGTGCCTATGCAGAACAGTGCTTCGAGGAGCTGCTTGTTGCGCCGATATGATGCGTCCACTTGTGAATGGGACGAGCGCTTGTATACAGAGCCAGGAATAAAGCTGCGCAAAATCGGCCTCCCCGAGCTTCTCTTCGAGAGTGAAGAGGGCCTGAAAGTAAGAGCCGTTGTACACAGCGACCGGCATTTTGCGTTCCTCTGGTATGCTCATGAAAACTTCGAACGCCTTGAGCCAACGGTCTTTCGAGATGGCTCGCGAAATTTGGTGTACGGAAGCTGTAGTAGAGAACCAGACACCGTCTTTGCCTTTTTCGCTGTCGACGAGAGAAGAGCTCAGGGAGGTCACCGAAGTTGACACTAAGCGGGATATGTTCCTGAATAGTTCTTCGTACTCTGAGGTGTTATCACTTTCGGAAAAACTCTCGTAAATGGTGCGAACGTATCTGTCGTGTTTAGCGGAAGCTGTGCCATTCAAATGACGCTTCGACTCTTCCAGAAGTGTTGCCGTGTTTTCTGGCTTCTGTATTGACACTCGTTGTTCTACGTCGTATTCCACCGACACGTCCAGAAGCACGGGAATGTGAACGACTTGTGACATGTAAAACATGGCCTTCAACACGTCAGGCGTAGATGCGTTCTCTGCTGCAGACCCTAAAGCAATGCCACCTTCAGCCAGAACGTGCTTGACGTTGGAAGTCTGGTCGTCCGAGAGCGCGACAATGTTGTCGCACGCGACCAGATGCGTCGCAGCCTTCTGAACTGCTGTCTGGTTGCTGGCAGTACGCTTCGACGAAATGACGACGTTCTTTCTGGCGCTTCGGGTGACGTGCCCAAGGAATGCCGAAGCGAGTACTTCCACGATGGTCTTGCCCGGATACTTGTGCGACCAGGACCCACACACGTACGCGTGGAAGTCTTCGCAGGGTTGCACGTTATCGTCCAGGGCGTCATTGAGCAGCGCTCCGATTCGGCGGCAAGCTTCGTTGCGGCAGCGCCTCACTCGCAACGGGCCACGGGGATCGGGCGGAACGGGGTACCGGCCGTATCTGCTGCGACTCTTGTGCCAAGCAAGCACGCCGATGAGGAGCGCGACTGAGATGGCGGCTACCAGGAGCACGGTGGAGTTGGCCAGGAGACACGTCTTGCCCGGAATGCGCTGTGGCGACCGCTGCAGAGACGTTGTGGCCGCGGTGCGACGAAGCGCGTGCTTGTCCTCTTTCTCGGGGCCGGGTTCCTGTGAGCGAAGAAGTAATGAGATATATCGCTCACTGTGTCATGTGAATGAAACAAAGCGACATATTAAGCACTAAGAAGCACCAAGTCGGCTTCTTTTTGTTTGTTTTTTCGTGCGAGCATAAATATGAACGTAAATTCATTTTTCAGAGCGTCTTGGGTTGGCGGATATGGAGGTATAGATATACGCCATGTTCTAGTTCTATATCCACGCCAAATGGTAAGCACAATTCAATGACAGGAGGACGATACAAATTTCTGAGCTTACAGATTTCATGTGAATCCAGTGCTAAATGACGTTTGCAATAGCAGCATAGTTGCTTGATACAAAGATGTACAAGCCACGTTGTTTATAAGCGACAGTAATGTATTACAGGCTAGAATTATAATTTATGGGGATTCATGTTCTAGATCTATGATATAGTTTTTAGGTCTTTTCATGAGCATCTATCAATAGAAATGCAAGCACAAGGTCATTCGTGCACCTTGCACCTCTACGAAAAGTCTCTGTGACGGGGAAATAAAAAGCGATGCAAAGCAGTGGCGTAGCGACGGGAGTGGCACACAGGCCCGTGCTTCCGCTTTGAGAGCAAAAAAAGACCATTTCAAATAGCCCATCCATCCCCCCCCCCCCCCCAAAAAAAAAATCAGCTTGCGTGCTATAGATACAAAGTAAAATTTCTAATTTTATCGCCAGTCAATGCACATTATTGCAAACATTCGTATAACAAATTAACTAGCGAGCATTGTGTCATGTAAGAATAAGCAAGCATCTACGAATTTCTCTCGATGAGTGCAAAGACAAGATTTCCTAAAGCTGGCACGATCAACATAGCAAACTGATGTCAGCAAATGCTTCGCGATGGCTCTAACTTATTTAAAACAAAAACATTAGGCAGATGACAATCCGACTACGTCGTCGAAAGCAGCGAACTCAATGCAGTGAGATTAGGTTAGGCCATAGAGTTTCCTAAAACTAACTAGAGGGCACTCTGGCGCTGCGATCGTTCAGCGACCATGGGAATGATGGGTAGTACACACATTTGCCTAGTCTCCGTACTTGCGGGCGGCGAATCGTACTTGCGGCTTCGTTTAGTGCTGTGTTTCGGTTTTGTTTTAAAATAAAGATTTAACTTTTTTTGGACTTCGTGACCCAATTTTGAAAGGTAAGTCTAAAATAATGAAGTGGTGAAGCACAATCGCAGAACATTTGCTGATTTTTGTTTCGTGAGAAAACAGCTCCAAGCCATACGAACACACACGGAGCCAAAATTAGGCCAGAAGTACGAAGTTTAGATATGTGTGTACTACACATCATTCCTATGCTCGCTGAAGCGCCGTGCGTTGCAGCTCCCATAGACACTAGCGCCAGAGTTCCCTCTAGTGTATATTAAGAAACTCTATGGGTTAGGCGGCGTCTTTTGAACCGACAGTGCTTATAAAAATCTTGCAATGGGTGCGCGCGGGGCTTTTACAACTGTTGCCGCGCTAAGTAATGCTTGGGGAGCTCCATGGGCGGGAAGACAGACTAGGGAGACAGAAACGTCGGGTTTCAATCTGCGCAAGGCAACTTCTCATTACTTAGTACTTGTCAAAGAAACAAGGGAGGTACCCTGATATGATTAAGATTTGCTTTCCTTGCGGAACAATGCTTACTGGAAGAGGACGGGTAAAGAGAGGGGTACATGAGGTCAAGAAAGTGAGGAGCGGGATAGGTGCGAGTCTGCAGCTATGACCAAAGTAGTTCGCTCCTTCGCGGGGATTTCGTTATTAGCGGCGGTAAGGTTAAACGGCTGAGAGTCTGTTCGAGCGGGAATTTTTGTGCCTGCCTAAAAATTCTGAATTTCGATAGAGAAGCTTAAGCGCGCATACCTCTCATGACTATACGCCGATGTTCTCTGGCCGTCCCAGGATTCATTACTATAAAAAGCAGAGAACATCAGCGTAGTCATAGGAGGGGTGGGGGCTCAAGCTCCACTACATGAATTTTGCACTTTCAGACAGGCGTAAACATGCACGCACGAACATGCACGACAAATATAAGAGAAAAAAAATATTTGGCTACGCCATGGCTAAAGAAAGTGATTCTGGAAAGAAATGAAGGATGGCACTTCAGAATGCCTTAGTCCAACTGCTGTTCCAGGAGGGTGCTTTCCAAACAACTAATAATATCACCCCGGAACCATTCACTGTCTGACAGTCCGCCTGTAAGCGCTCGCCAATTAAGATGGCGTGCTCCTTTGCAATGTTTTCCCCCATTCACCCACACGCTACACGTGACGCGTAACAAGGTCTTCCCGCGATTTCACTTTTGGCAAACCAGCACACCAACGTCGAAACTGGTGCCAGCGGTGACTTTTCGCATGGACTGTCCCTTACACCCTGTAGTATAGTCATACCCAGGCTCCGTCGAAGGGTTGCTGATGAGTTCTTGTGCTCCACCTATTAGCAATAAGGTGATTCCGGTTACGACTTTCTGTCTGCCACAAGTTGATGCAGAGTTTCCTGGTGACACTTCTCACTTTCATAAAATAAGGTTCCTTCGATGGAAGCCAGACTAAACCACCGCCACAAAAATATTGTGATGGGCTGAAAGAGTGCGGTCCTCGTCTCACCGGTTTCTGGTCGGTGTTATCCGGCTGTTCACGAACCTCTCCGCCGACACCTCGCAAGGAGAGTCGACGGTCCTTGGCCGGAGAGGCATCCTTCGCCACTGGGACATCAAGACGCCTCGCCAATTCCGGATGCCCATGCACGTCAGTCAGCGAGGTAGACCGCTCTTGGCGGATGCGTGGAGACTCGCGCCACTCTTTCGCATCACCGCTCTTCTTCGTCTCCAGCTTATCAGCCATAGGGATGACCTATGGTATCACACTGCATCGAACGGCGGCCAATTGATGCCACGCGTTTAGTCAGCTAGCATTATCAGGAAACAAGGGGCAGTTATGAACTGGAAACGGTTACTTTATCCTCGCATGGCTGCTTCAAGTATATCTTGTTTGCTTTAAAATATGATTAGCTTAATGTTTATCGACTGTCTAAGGACATCCTGGAGTCATCTTCAGAAGTATATGTCTGCGGCAGAAGCAATACAGACGAAGTGATTTCAATTTAAGGCATTTAAATGTATTTCGCGAAGCAACAGTTAGAACATCATTATATAAATCTGCGGTGGCTCATGACACATGGTTAACGGCAGAGAAAGGCGTGGCCTTCGGGAACACTAACTGCTTGGGAACCCTAATTGTGTTCAACGTTTGAATCGAATATTACTTATGTGATTCTTAAAGAGAAAAGAAGAGAAAAATGAGCCTCGTAACTGTCTGCATCATAGTGTGAGACCTCAACAGTAGCTCACAAGAATGGCCCCGCCGCGGTGGTCTAGTGGCTAAGGTACTCGGCTGCTGACCCGCAGGTCGCGGGTTCAAATCCCGGCTGCGGCGGCTGCATTTCCGATGGAGGCGGAAATGTCGAGGCCCGTGTGCTCAGATTTGGGTGCACGTTAAAGAACCCCAGGCGGTCAAAATTTCCGGAGCCCTCCACTACGGTGTCTCTCATAATCATATGGTGGTTTTGGGACGTTAAACCCCACATATCAATCAGCTCACAAGAATGGGGGTGAGGAGGGATTAAAAGAATAAGATTAAAAGTTATATATAGAGAAAGGAAGGAGAGAGTGAGGCGCAGGGACTGCGAGCAACGGAAGTAAAAAGGAGATAGGAAAGATGGACACGGTCGCAGGAGTCCGAGGACGGGGCACCACTCGGCGAGAGCTCATGTCGGTGGCAGGAGATTGCGTAGGGGGAGCCCAGTCGGCCAGAGCTGCGCTGTCGTCGGAGATCGCGGGGGCACAACCAGTCGGCACGAAATATAGAGAGCAAGTCATACATCTCGCTATACATACGATTATTCATGTCACTTACCTCTGTAGAAGAGATTGCCTGAATACGCCGGGCTCGAGTGAAGCGACCTGAACCTTTCGCGTGACTCTCTTCTTCTTCTTCGTCCAACGTGCAAATCATTTACGCATTCGTGACGACGACGATGATGACTCGTTGTTCATAAATTCAGTATGTATGATCCGCCCGACTCATGGCCCATTCCCCAGAGTGGGTAGGTGCCATTGATCCTAGGGGCATAATCATCGTATTCATCATGGGCCGAGAATCGGTGAAGTGAAGATGTCTTACGGAAAAGACATAAAATCTAAATCACAATAAAATATCAAATAGACGAACATAGAGTTACGTAGTCAAGCAGGTATGCAGTCAAGAGATTACAAGTTGCAAGAAATGGTAACCACATAGATGGTAATTCAAGTAAAGATCATCAGTTTTTCCATACCATAATAAACATTGCGAAAATGAATGAAGTAGAATATCATAGCCAGCCGACATTGTAACGTTCTTGTTTCACAAATACGGTAAAAAAGAAGAAAACAATAGTGAGTAGTGATAGGGTGAGTGCAGAGATCTCTTGTTGTAGGCGTTACGTATCATGTGATATTATTATGAGCTGGCAGCTGACAATCATTCATCGCGTACTACCTGAAGTCAGAAAGTTTGCTACCAATCAGAAATCAGAAAGTTTACTGCCTGAAGTCAGAAAGTCAGAAAGTAGTAATTGTAATGTAATGAAAAAAAAAAATGGACGACAAGATAACTTGCCGCTAGCAGAAAGCGAATATTCGATCTTCGAATGTAATAATATTGGTCAGCTACTAGATAGCTGTAATATTACGTGGTACGTGACGGCAACAGGCAGAAAGAGTGTTCCACACTCGCCCTCATAGGTACTAGAGGCGCTGACCAACATTTAAGCGGTTTCGGAGGCGCTTTCTACAGCAAATGCGAGCCAGTGTCTACCAGTGTCTCGGGAAAAGAATTATTTTGTTAGCTTCTATTGCGCAGATACCGAGTATGGCTATTTTATTCCCGCACATTACCTCTTAACCTCGGTGCATTTTCCTCACATTTCATTCTCCTTCTTAAATGCTGTAGGTACAACACAATACGTTTCTTGCTTGTCAGACGGTGATTGATACTTCAAAGTGCGGAGTGCGGGAACCATTTACATCCGTTTGATAACGGAATGATTCTCGAAGCGTCGAACATAGCGGCATAGATCTTTCCGCAGGGGGATGACATGGAGCAAAATTAGCTAACCACTTTTAGAACTAAGTATTAGTATAATGGTCAGGCATGAATAAAGCAGAATGGAGCATTTAGTCTCATATTTCTTCAATTTCAGTATTCTGCATGCACCCGTAAGTTTTCAAAATTCGCGCGGTCTAAAACAATCAACTTTACTGGTTAAAACCATGCAAACACTGCGTTCTAGCACAACCTATTTTAACAATATTTAACGTATTTAAAAATTTTCTGCATTGTGAGAGCTTTACGCATACGTTTACTTTCGTGGTAAAAACGTTGTTGGTAAATATGGCTGATAAAGCAACGGCGTTGGATAATGCCAATTTCCCATCAACATCGTCATCAAACGCGTGTTTGCACAGTAGTTTTGCATGTTCAAAACTCTAAGCGCGAGCGTCAAGCAGTTTGTTTTCATTGCCTAGTTTGTTCTATGCGCAACTTTTCAAGCAGCAATCGGGGACAATGACAGCTCGAGCTGAGAAAGCCGTACGTTTTCTCGTGTCTGGTAAGTGGAGCCCAAACCATGGAATCTAGAAGAGTGTTTCGTGCTGAGGGATACAAGAAGCTGTGAGACTTGGTGAGCGATCGAGTGGCGTCCCTGCCAGCTTAATTATTACGTTGGAAACGGTGCTCGTCATTTAGTGAATGATGGGCGTTTATTGAATACGTACTCGATGTTTATCCTGGCCCCGATACTTCCCGCAAAGTACGCTTCGCACGCGGTTTGGGTTAACGAGGTCCGGCGCAAGCGTCGAACGTTGGAACGCGTGCTCAAGTACTTTCCGTGGCCGTGCCACGACGTGGAACCTGCCCTTTTTGGCAAGGGATCTTAGCTTCGATCTAATACTCTGTTGATCGCCCCGTGACGTCGAACTGTCATTTGTTGACAATATATCTCTAATTCCTTGACAGATATCTGGACAAGAGATGGCTCTTTTCACCGCCTTCCTTACTAAATTGAGTGGCTTGTTTATTGCGCGGGCTGGTGCACGTGGCATGGTATGCACCAAGCGTGCGTTTCATTCTTACTTCCTTCTAGTTATTGACAGCAACACGTCTAGTTCCTGGGTTCTCTTTAATTGAATATATTGACTTACTTTCACGTTCACAACTGTGATATCTCGCATTGATTATTTTGACAACTAGTCAGAATTTGTGCGTTATGCTTCTGCGTATTGCTGCCATTTATGTGCTGGAACATAGTTCGTATTGTTTTGCCAGGCCTTTCCTTGCAGGCTTTATTTGAAAGCATTGCTATTTTTATTTATTGATTATCTATTGATTATTCTGAAGCATACATAATCATTTTTCATGTGTCATAGCATGCTACTGCAAGAATTTCAAAGTACTATAGTGATGTATTAGATGTTGTCATTTCTTTTTTTTTTGGTACTTGTGGAGGAGAGAGCTTTCAAGCCTTTGTTCTAGATAAGACTTGCTAAATTGGTTTTTCATAGATGCAGTAACACTTGACTTCATATCTGCAGAGCATCTTTTTCATTTAAGGCATATTACAGCAACGCATTGTATCTATGACTTGTGACTTCTGATTTGAGATGTAAAGAGTTTGTAAAAATTTAGCTAAAACATACTGTCATCTGACATTGTAGGAAATGGGAAGCTTGAGAGTTCGGGGAAAACAATGGAGCACATTCGCAAGCTGCGGGCACTTGCCAAAGAAGCTGGTCTCTCGGCAGATCACATGCTGCAGCTGAGCACGGTCATCACTGCACCTGACACTCGTAAGTTTTCTGCATCTTCTCATTGCTGAGCAAAACAAAAGAAGTTGCGCGAGTTCGCGATCGTGTGCTTTGTTGGGAATTTGAGTATCTGCCTGAATGTGCCAGAGTCTCGACACTGTGCGTCGGCAAAGTCCTGCTATTTGTATGGCAGTTTTTAAGGGCACTCTCTTGTCACTGCTGTGCATGTCACGGGCTTTTTTTCTCACCATAGTTATTTGTGCTTTTCAAATTGACAATGCATCACATAACCACTTTTCATAAAAAATTTTTGTTTTGCTAACATGCAGACAGACCGATTAGTGGTAGGGCTTAGCTGTCTCAGTATCTTAGTGGCTGTGGCTTTTTATTCTGTTGAATTTGGTGTAGCAGATTCAATCATAGCTTTGATGGTCACATTTCAACAAGTTCAGAAGGGAGAAACACCTGTGTACTTGTATTCACATGCAGGTTAAAGAAAATTATTGGTGATCAAGTATTATCCAGAGTCCACCTGTACAGTGTGCCTCACAAACATCATAATTGCATAATTGGTTCAGCACGTAAGACTACAAAGTAGAAATATTTCAATCATGTAAGAATAGTAGACGATGGAAGCCTTTGTCGAAAAACCAGCATACTTTCAGAGGGGATTTGTGTTTCCTTATGAAAACAATGCCTTTGTAAAAATGTTGACTCACCCTTGATTCAGCTCTACGACTTTTCGCGTCCAACTGCTGCTACTCCATCATTGCCATACACCTGATGACTGCAGAAAAATGAATGATAACCAAGAAATTTTTAATGAAAAAAGATCGAATACATAACTACCTAACCACAATGTGTATGTGAGGAAGGTTACTGGCACATAGAGCTAATCGCTTTCCCACTGTGGGATCAGATATTTTTGAGACAGGTTTGTGCTTGGCATGCAATTTATCTGGTCACCTGACTCGATTGCCTTGCCTGTTCAACACTTACCACAGACAGAAGGACTACTACTACTATGTCTGCCAGTGCTTACCATTTTATGAGGTCTTGTTTCTTGCTCGACAGCATTGAACAATGCATTCGGCACTACTTCACTTATTTTTATTTGAGAAAAATTTTGCAGGCCCTGTTGAGCAATGAGGAATGGGGTCATTGTTAACATAACAGGTGAAATACAGTGGAATCAGCTCAAGAGTACATTTAAAGCAAGTGTACAGTGAAAACAAACAATAAAATAACATGGTGAGCAAGCAGGACAACAAAAGAAATCAAGGCAGATTAAGTAGGACCTGTGCACAGATAAGGAGTGTGCACTTATCATGACAGTTTGATCAGAAAGATCATTCCAGTGAAGTGTAGCTGATAAATTGAAGCATGAGATACAGCTAACAAATTGAAGGCAGTAGTTTTGCTGAAAATCCGCTTGAAGCTAAGATGATTAATTATTCTGGATAACATGTGTGTCGGTTTCTTGTGTGTTCTGTATGATTTTTGAGTCATCTTCAGCAACAAAACCTTATTGTGTCTTTACTGCACAGTACTAGTTCGGTAATGGCCTGCACTTGCTTCAGTGATTTTTCTTTATATTTGCTGAAGGACATCTGTGGCACAGTGTGCACTGCATAAAAACCCGCCATTATTGTAGGCCTCTGTGGTCGAAATGCGGCGGCCAATTTTCTTGTACAATGTGCTGCAATTGTCCGACAGTTTCCCAATTCGTTACATCAGCTTTAGTAATTAGTGTGAGTGTGGTTCCTGGCTATAGCAGCCATACTTCAAGGGGGTGGGAATGAAAAATAAAAAAAATGCTTATGTACTCTGATTTAGGTGCATGTTAAAGAACACCAGGGAGTATCCATTAATACGAAATTGTTCATTACACCATCGTTGATTGTAAACATGATTCCGGTAGCTTGTGTAAAGGGTCCCACGTTTGTATTAAAAAATTCTAGAGCCTTGAGATCGTTAAAAAACTCTTCACTAATATTCCACTTGTTATATCTTTAGTCCATGAAACGATGGCATGGGCAATTGGACCACTTGAATTTGGTAGTCGTTCTCAGGGTCTGAATTGCAATGTGATTTCCAGGATCCCCCTTGGCAAAGCCCCTTCTCCAGTGCTTGGTGCCAGCCGAGAATGTCACCAAGCAACTCATTCTTGCTTTCTCCGGGGCTCTCTGCAGTGATTCGTTGTCCCCTGCTGTCAAGGTGAAAACCGCTTTTTTTCTCTTAGCTTATATGCAGGCTGTGCCTCAAAGCTGGCGCCTTCATTGATGCATGCAATTGCTTGAGAGGCTTGTGCAGAAATTGTAGTAGCTTTAGCAGGCACAGACTGTAGTGATTGTCACGACTGCAAATTTAGGTTTCATGTGTGATGTAGAAAGCAGCTTGACCAGTATAAAAAGTGTTATCAAAAGTTACTTTTAAAGGGGCTTCTGTGCCACTCATATAAGTGGAGGCTAATTATTATGCAAACCAGGCTGGTAAAGTACTACTATAGTTGATAAAGTATTACAGTATTGTTAGTCTGCCTTGATGCCCTTGATACCTTTTCTTTACCCCACAAAGCTTCCTGCATAATTTCCGATCAGCTTAGTTATCGGCCTTACAAAGTTGACATAAGCACAGGAAACTTGATGCGGCATCCATAGACAAATTTTGATATGCTTGAGTGAATCTTCAAATGCCTAATTAAAGATTCACTCAAGCCATATTTCAAGTAAAAATGCCCATCGTGTGCAGAATATCATCGTGATCAGTGATTCTACACGGGACAGCGCTACGAGCCGCAAGCGTGCCACAAGTTCTAAAAACAATTTCTCCTCTTTTCCGGGCCTTGCAGTCCTCTCTGTGGCGTTGAGAAGTTGAATCTCTAACGCACAGCGCAAATATGCCGTGATTGGTAGAGCAGTCCGGTTAGGCGGCATGCAGCTGTCTGCGCTGCTTGTTGTTGTTCGTCCTGTCGCCCGCGTAAGTGCGCGCACTTACGAATCAGCTACTGCGGCCCATAACACAGGGTCCATACTGGCACGATTCGTACAAGCATTGCTAGGCATGGCAGCAGCGGTTTGCCAACAAGCACGCTGTCTCCAGAGGGATAGGGTTGCGGCAACCAGAAGTAGATGGCATTTGGAGCAGCGCGTCGGCGATGACGAATGCCACGTGATTGGGAGCGAACACTCGGTGGGAGGGCGGGGTTGCTTTGGGAGTGGATACCAACCAAGGACGGTGAAGGAAAAAGCGAAAGGAAAGTGATTGCCACATTTCAAAAACCAAATGCGCCTAACTCCGTTAATACTGCATTGTTTGAATAAACTTCAATTCTCATGGCTCAGTGGATGCTGTACACACATGCACAACTTCCCCACCACCATTGAATTTCGAATTCTGGATGTTTCAGGGTGCCCTTTAATGGAAACAAACAAACAAGATGTTGGAAGCTTTCATGATTTGGAATGGTATTTGATATCTGTGGAACCGAAAGACATGGGTCTGATCCTGGCTGTGGTGGTTGCATTTCAGTACTGGTGAAATGCAAGAGGCCTGTGTACTTTCAGATTTGGGGCACAATAAAGCATCCGAAGGGGTCAGAATTATCCAAAGATCCACACTGCAGTATCTTCCATAGGCCTGCTTACATTAGGACGTTAAACCCCATGAACCAAACAGCTATTCTTATTCATTTGGTGTTAGATCGTCTAATGCATTCTTTTTTTTTTTTCATAAACTTTAGTAAAAATAAGTTTGATTAACTTTTCTACATAGGCATTCAGTGGTAGTATCTCCCGCTGCGACATGTGAACTCTTTGCCATTTTCTTACACTAAAATGTTTGCTATAGATCCTATCAGTTATGCGCATCCTTAAAAGTTTGAATTTTTCATCTGTTGTGACGAAAAACATCATTTCACATTATCTATAGGCGAACCACTTCTCTATTCTACTTATCAGGTGTGTAATTTCCTGCATTTTGATATGGCCGCTTCGCTGAGCACAACCCTTCACCAAGGATTCATCATAAAACAAGTTCTTGTCTTAGTTTCAAATTCACATCTCTCTTAACTTGTTGAAGAGTCACTCTTTTTTTTCATTTGGCTGAAATAACTTGATACAATGATTTATTGCTTCATAATTTGCAACATTTAATGAGCAGTTTGTTTTAGTGCTATCCACTGAAAACATTTTTGTGCGAAGGTGTTTGTGCACGGTGAAAGCTCTTTTTGACAACATTAACTTGGACTCCCCCACTAGGGTGTGCCTCATATACAGATCACTCTTATAAACCATGACCTAATGAAGTATAATTGGTTTACTTCATTTTTTTCCTTTTTTGCATATAGAGGGACATCATGCAGTGGATGGTTGCAGTACACCACTTGTTTGACAGCAGCTGCAATTTGGTGCTGCTCTGCAGGTCTCTGCTAAGGCTTCTTGACACATCACTGGTATGCTGTTTACAACTTGCTAGTCTTAGTGAGCATACTTTGTGACAGCAAATAATAGAAAAAAAAAACAGGTGGCGCAGTGTCATAACTCACAGTTGAACTTTATTTGTAGTGAACGGTGTCCGTATAATAGAAGCGACAAACGTTAACGCGATATCGTAAGATCGCGAGCGAGTGCCCTGATCCGAGCAAGAGGCACCTTCTTCCATTTTTCAGGAGATTTGAAACATGTGCCAATGCCTGAGCAAGCACCCCCCTTTCCCCTCTCGCCATATTTTGCCTACTTGTTCTTTGCTACAGAATCCTTCAACATTAGTTTCTAGGAAACCAAGGTGCGAGCATCTTTAAATATGTAAACACTTTCTTACTACCTTTTAAAAATTTGGTAAGCTTGTATAAGCCCGCATAATGTGGTTGTGAAGTTAAAATAAAAGAAGTAATGGTATCGAGGTACTAATAACATGTACATACTCTAAACCTCGAAGTATGGCTTCGCAGAAACGTGGATTTTTATGATGCAGGGGTATTATTACAACATAGTGGCCCAGTGCTGCAGCGAAATTACCTTTTTAGCTGGGTTATGCATCACGTGGTAAAACACATCTAACCATTTGATTTAAATACTTAAAAATTTAGGAAGTTGCAAATTCGTGTTGAAGCGAATTCATATAGTGTGCCATTCATTCCTATATTTTAAGTTCTCTAAAGTTTGCTCAAGCCAACCGAAAATGATTGTCTGGCAATACTGTTCTCATACTACAGGCCTCATTACATTGTAAGAACACTTCAATGGAGCAGCTGTTAACTGGAAGTGTGATAGATACTGGCATATGTTGCAACGTGTCTGGTGTGCAGCTGTTTGATGCAGCTGTTCAATAAGAATTGAAGCAAGTTGTAATATTTTATTTTTGTTCAAGTTATTTTATTCCAGTGTGCACTTGATTCTAGCAACTGCTGTCATATGGGCAAATCAAACGGTTGTCCTGCATCTTGTGTGAAATCTGTGATGCATGGAGAAAATCTAGACATTACTAAGCCGCCTACCCCCTCCCTTCCTCATTGTACCCACTTGCATTGAAGAAGAGAGTGAGAGAATACAATGAGAGAAAGGCGTGGAGTTGAACCAGGATTGTAGCATCTGCTTTGCTACCCTGTTTTAAGGGGAGGAGGAAAGAAAAGGGGAAAGCAAAAGACACGCCGAGAACAGGAGCGGAGGTACTAGTATAGCCTATTCAATAGGCCACTACCACTCAAAAATTTCAATAAGGCCCCAACTGATTTTCTGTGTGAAGACAGACCCAGTTAAGCTATACTGATATACCCTTAATGGAAAGGAACAAGATATTGGAACTTCTCATGATGTGAAATGGTGTTTGAGATTTACAAATCTAAAAGCCACTCAATCCAGCCTACTGTTTGATTAGCAAAGTGTCAGCACCTGTCATGTTTCCAGTATCTCAGAAAACGGAAAATATCTAGGGGCTGCGGATCTGTACTTGTGTCGGTGCTTTCAGAGTGGAACACAGTGAATAGATGTTCTTTCACCTTCATCTGCTCGTGCTAGTTCATGCATGTGAAGGCCTCGGGTCTGTGGCCTTATCCTCCCCAGCACAAGGCCACACGTTGGCGCTGTTGCCCTTTTTTTCAATTGTACACACAATGTCCTGTCCTTCTGCAGTCTGGTGATGCCGTTACCTTGCTGCTTCTCTTGGCCTTGGGGGGCACTGCGACGTCATTCACAAGGTCTGCGGTTTCCGAGGCGATGCAGAGAAAGGTGACTGTTCAGATTTTTGACATTGGGAAAGTGTGTTTGAATAGTGTGTGCTAGCACGCTAAGCTGAATGTTCACCTCGTTGCGTTCAGATAGGAGCTCGCTCTCTCGCTCCCCTATCTCACCCGCCTTCAAGCTTGTGCACCTCAAGGTTAAAGTAAAACTTTCTAATGACAGAGATGGTCGATCTTTTCTCACTAGTGACTGCATGCAGTGTTTTTGAGAGTCGCGAAACACAAGGGTGGAACAGCGGCGCCACCTGTGCCTTTGTGCGCCAAACCTGTTTACCTGCGCCATCCTGCTCTGAACAACTCCTGTTGCGCCAAACTCGTTTATCAGTGCTTTACTGTGCCGCAGCACCCACATTTAGTCGCACCCACTACAAGGTGCAACACCCATCAAGCCTTGTGCTTGAAAATGTGGCTGAAACACTGTGTTTCACCAAAACAGTAATACGTAGTTTCGGTTTCGTCAAGGCTGTAATCGCTCGAGCAGTGAAGTTTGATTCCAAGCACGCGGTCGCAAGCGCTGACGTGCGTGCTATCTCGACTGACATCAGCGCAAATGGCTCCTGAACCCTTCTACGAGCTGCGCTCTCAGCGCTAAGAGACTGTGTGAAAAGGACATGTCTCCCCTAAGCTGCTGGCGCGGCCGTATTTTCTTACATCGGCTTCTTATTAGAGTTACATGATAGTATTGAATGCAAAGAAATTAGCTGGCAGCCTGATGTCGTGTATCCATACACTTTGTTGCTATCACATTCAGTGAAACTAATTTTTTATAACTTGATTGCAGCTTACAGAAAACGAAAAAAAGATGACGGTAAATGGTGCTCAGAATAAGTCGAGGCGGTTCCCAAAACAGCCTAGCAAAGACAGGTGCAGAGGACAGTCCTTGAGCGCGAGTGTGTATATTATTATTCATGTCACCACTTTGCTCGGTTATATGGTGCTTATCGGCTCGCTTGTTCACGCTCGCGTATTCTAATAAAAAAAAAGGGCGACTGTACAAAGCTTAAAAAGTCAGAGTTTCACCACAAGGGCGAAGCAATGATTGAAAATGAAACAAATTGAAATGTTATACGAAGTGATGCTAGCAGCTAACTCTTTTAGATTCGATCTATATCTACAAGATACTAAAGTAAGAGAATGCACCCACTCCAGGGAGAGTAGCGCTTTTTGCAGTCTTTTCGCGAAGTGTGTGCAAGCCGCCCGCGGCTGGTTGCCGAGCAAGCGTGCACGCCAGTGATTGCGACTGCCCCCTTAGATGTTAAGTTCACAGTTGCTGCTTGAGCGAACCCCTCTCTCATGTTTTTTTCGCCTTGTTAAAGGCTAAGATGTTTCCTCTGTGCTCCGACGACAGGCCTCCCAAACGGAGTGATGTTATCACATGAGCCAGGCCCATAGCCAATAGAGGAGTGCCTAGGCGCTCGCCCCTTCCCCAAAATTCGGAGTGGGGGCGGGGTGTTTCACTGAGGAAAAATAATGAAAATTAGTTTTTCAAGAGCTTCAAAAAAATGACCCCCTCCCCCCAAAAAAATTTCTGGCTATGGGCATGAGTCCTCTGAAAGACTGAGATAAACGAGTTCTTTTGATATGTGCTTACCTGCGGGTTGAACATACGGTGCACAGGGCTGTTATCAATTTGCACATCAGTAGTCACAGCTTCTGTGACTACTCGAAAACTCAAGTACATTTTCCCATAGAGTTTGCTAAAATTAACTAGAGGGGACTCTGGTGCTGCGATCGTTCAGCGACCATAGGAATGATGGGTAGTACACGGATTTGCCTACTCTTTGTACATGCGGGCGGGGAATCGTACTTGTTGCTTGGTTTATTGCTGTGTTTCGGTTTCGTTTCGAAAGAAGGAATGAACCCTTTCGAACTTCGTGACCCGATTTGAAATGTTAAGCATAAGAGAATGAAGTGATGAAGCACAACTGCTGAACTCTTGCGGATTTTTGTTTCGTGAGAAAACAGCTCCAAGCCACACGAACACACACAGAGCCAGAAGTATGAAGAATAGACAAATCTGTGTACTACCTATGATTCCAATGCTCCGTGAAGCGCCGTGCATTGCAGCTCCCATAGACACTAGCGCCAGAGTTCCCTCTAGTGTATATTTAGGAAACTCTATGACCTCTTTCCCTCCTAGAAGCAATTGAAAAACTTTCCTGCATCTGTACGAATGCTGTTCATGTCGTAACAGTGCTGAGACAAGGCAAAGGTCTTCTCTATGCAGTTTTCTGTTCAGAATCTGTAGCAAACAAACCAAGCTGACTAAGAAAATATCGCCTCTTTGTGAATGATAAGTTGTCTTTAACACAACGGGAGGAGAGCAAAAGAAAGTTTGTTTACAGGCATGCCACATGTCGTGAACTTATACAATTGCTTCTAATATGATTCGTTTCATATTTGGATTCAGCACTGATATTCATCTCTCAGTAGATGGAACACCTGTGAAGCGGAACATGTTTTTCCGGTCCCTTCATGTAACCTTTAACGAAGATCTGCTGCACTATACTCGGCAAGAACTTTGCTTGACAGCACTGTGAAAGTTACAGAACCAAAGTGCATGCCTTCTATCGCACGAAAAAATAGTACCTAAATTAACGTATAATTTTCTATTTGTAATTGGCAAGTACAGTGCAGTCCACTTATAACGATATCGAGAAAACCTAAAAATATGATCGTTATAACCGGTGATCGTTATATCTGGACTGCCGCCAAAAAATCGTCGCCGGATGTACCTTTTGTAGCTCCAGGCTTCATTTCGCTATTTTCACCAATTAATAAATATTGTAGATAGTAGGATGTCAAAAACAAGACTTTATTTCTTACTCCGAAGAACGCATCCCGGGTTCGCTGAGGAAGAGAGACTGACCAACGGTGGGGTGGGAGCAGTGGGAGGAAGAAAGCACAGCCAGAGGTATACAGCCGGAATGCCAACGAGGCCCCGCCCCGATGCCGCTTTGCTTTTCGCTTTTTTTATTTTCTCTCTCTTTCCCACTTTTGTGCGGCAAGCCGTTGTAGAAGGCGGGGAGCCGCGGAGCGCGGCGCTTTGCTTTTCGCATTTTTTTTTTAATTCTCTCAGCCTCTCCGCGGTCGACGCGCGGCGACGCGCAAAACGTGACACAGCTGGCGCCATCTGTAGCGCGTCGCGCCAACTCGCGATGCTCTCCTCGGCTTTTTGAACGGCCGGGACGCGCTGCCGGCGCTGTGCTGCAGTGGCGGCAGATACGTACTCGCCTACGCTAACTTTTCGTCTTGTCTCGGCATAGTTCGTTTCAGAGGAACTTATCAATCTAAATGTTACGATGATTCTGAATGAAACATGCCGTCCACGGCAAACTTTTCATCGTTGTATCCGATATGCGGTGGATAACATATCGTTATATATGGTTTTTTTCCCCATAGCCCCAATGCATAAAATGAGACTGTTAAGTCGACCCATCGTTATAACCGATGTATCGTTATATGTGGTACCGTTATAAGTGGACTGCACTGTACTTAACCTATAATTTGCTCATTTTGCTTTGCATAAATAAGTGCTGCTTTATTTCTTATGAGAGTCGAACAGTTATGGGAAGTCGTAGGTAAAATACAGTTACTGTTTGCTTTGCAATAACACCTTCCTTATTTCTTTCAATTTTTTAGACAGCGCCACCTTTTCGACACACCCGTTTTCTGAAGTATACATGGCATCCATGATGTAGTAGCTCAGTGTACGGCCTCGAATGTGCTGTTTAGTACTCTAAGAAGAACATGCTTGTCACATATGGCACTAAAATGTACACCGAACCATCGCAGTGTCTCTTCCATTCACATTTTAGTATACTATAATATATAGAATTTTCTGAACGCGCTAACGATGCGAGCGAGCAAAACTGAAGGCGACCACAAGTTGCTATGCTACTTGTGAAGAGACTCGAATGTGGGGAAGCTCAAACGTCAAGATAAGTATTATCAGAGTATAGCTGCCACACAATGTGTAGAGAGCTGCCTTGGTACATATATGTCATGTACGACACCATGTTAACTTTGGTGCACCTTTATTCTCCCAGCAGTACTGTTGAACTTCGATAATACGTCCTTTGTTTTCGTGATGACCCGCATTCTACGACGAATCAGTTTGGTCTCCTCAAAATCTCCATGAAAGTAATGTATGGTTAAAAACCTTGGTTATACGATGCAGTTTTATGCCAATCCTGCATCTTACGATGACTTTGAGATGACATCTGAAAGAAATAACCTTCTTTACTCAAATCAAACGTTTATATATTCATGAGGGCAAAACATGAACTTGCGTTCATTCCCTTATCTTCACGATTAGAAAAGTAGAGAGACTGGATGTCTTCTTAAAAAGTAAAAGTAATTTTTTTGGAATTCATGCGATTCTATTTATGCCTCGATCGCATGTGTACGTACAGTGAAAGCTCGTTAATTCAAACCTCATTAATTCGAAATTTTGGATAATTCAAAATGGTCGCCGCAGTCCGGTCCGCAGTGCATAGGAGACCATGCGTAAAACGATTCGTTAATTCGAACAGAAATTGCTGCCTCTACGGATAATTCAAAGCGCGCACCGCCGAGCGTCATCATCGTCAAACACTAGTGGAAGCTTTTACGGCCGAACGATAGGTGGCACGACCAGGTTTTTCGAGCTTCAAGTGGCCTCCGAGCAAAGGGCGAGCAAAGTATGGCCTCCAAAATCCAGGGAGCATTTTTTTTTACGTAGCCCTCCCACTATCTGAGCGCCTTGCGCCATCTGTATACGTGGGACCCGCGGGACGCTGAGGAGTCGGCGGAGTAGTCCTAGCAGTCCTAGGCCGCACCCGGCAGTGTTACTTTGTTCCTCGAGCACGTTGTTCATTCACGCCGTCAAGCCGTCTTATTCCGCATCAAAGTTGCAAGATGCCGTGGGGAAACTACTGCGCGAAGACTGTCAGGGAGAAGGTGGAGATTTTGCGAGAGGTTGACCAAGGGAACTCGAGCGAATACGAAATTGCGAGGAAGCACGGCATACCTCCGAGCACGTTGTCAACCTACATACGCAACAGGACGACCATTGAAAACGCCTATGAAGCCGAGGATTTTGGCGCCAGTCGAAAAAAACTAAGGACAGCGAAGTTCTTGGAACTGGAGTCAGCCTTGATTATCTGGGTTAAAGAAATGAGAGCCCAGATTATCTCATTGAGCGGCCCTATTATCATGGCCAAGGCAGCCGATTTCGCCCTGCGCTTCGACATTAAAGACTTTGTCGCCTCCAAGGGATGGTTTCATCGTTTCAGGGAGCGGCACAATCTCGTATTCCGCACGGTATCCGGCGAGGCAAAGGAAGTAGACGCCGAAACATGCGCTACTTGGAGAGCTACTCACCACGAGATGTGTTTAACACTGACGAGACAGCGTTATTTTTCAAGTTGCAGCCAGACAAGACGATCACCTACAAGGAAGACAGCTGTGCCGGCGGCAAGCGTAGCAAAGAGTGTGTCACTGTTCTGGTCGCCTCAAATGTGACCAGTACAGAAAAGGTCCCCGTTTTTGTGATTGGCAGAGCACTCAAGCCACGGTGCTTCAAAAACATTTGGTCACTGCCGACGGAGTACGCCGCAAACAAGAAAGCCTGGATGGCAGGTGACCTATTCAGGAAGTGGCTACTGAAATTCGACGGGCGAATGGAACTTGGTGGCAGACGCGTTCTTCTTGTCTTCAACAACTGTTCGGAGCACAAAGTCGACGTTGAGCTGAGAGCAACAAAGTTAGTGTTCCTTCCAGCAAATACGACTGCGGCCCTACAGCCAATGGACCAGAGTGTGATAACGAACATTAAGTGCTTCTATGGGTGTCACGTGCTGGAGAGAATGATTTTGTGCGCGGGCGACAAGAAGGATTTCGGCATTACGCTGCTCACTGCCATGCACATGTTGGTGCGCGCATGAGAACAGATGACCGTGACCACAATCGCAAACTGTTTCCGTCACACTGGATTTGCAGCTGGAAGTGCGCAGGATAGTTGTGACATCGATGTGGATGGGGCTGAGGAGCTCATGCCAGTCGCATTGCGCGACACTCTTCGGGGCGTCCGTTTTGCCGATTATGTTGAAGTTGACACCGAAGCATCGGTGTGTGGTGCTCTGACTGATGAGGACATTATCGCTCAAGTAGCCGGTGCGCAGCCTTTTGCTGAGGTGCCAGAAGGTGAGGAAGACGAAAATGACGAAGCGCTTGTGCGCCCGTCAGCTTCTGCGGTGATGGAGGCACTTCATGTGGCGCGTCTCTTTTTCAGCTTTGAAGAGGGTGAAAAATTCCCTGCGCCGCGTCCGCGCAGTGGAACAGAGAGCCGCAGCTTAGGCATTCAGAGAAAAGAAGCAGATGGTCATCGCCGACTTTTTTGGCCAATAAATATTTTTCGTGCCCCCACCCCCGAAATCCACCCATTTTTGCTCACTTTCATTATTTTGAATTTTTGTTTAATTTGAAATTGCTCAGCGTTCCCGTGGAATTTGAATTAACGAGCTTTTATTGTATATGGGTTGGTTACCTAGTCGAGCTCTATCCACACAGAGTAGCTTCAGCTGGCCAATAAGCTGATATTTTCACATTTTCGGTTCGTAGAATTTTTTCCAGGCCGACATACCACTGATCTCCTTCTTTGGTCACACTTGCAGTCACAGGCTTGCACATGCATAAGGGTGCGTTGCAGCTGTTTTCATCATGCAAAATTTCTTTCTCTTGATGTCAACGTTCATAATAACAGCGGGACATCAGTACTAGTTGCAATTCACAAGCCAACAAATTACAATGCGCGCAGCTCAGCCGCGCACGAAAGCATTCTACGCAAACTCGTGGTCTGTCGCCATTATGTGATAGCGATGACACTGTGTCTGACTCTTCTTACTGGAGGCTGTTGGCAACACGATTTAAATTTTGTTTGCACACGCTGGCAATTTTTGGTTTGTTTATTGGTAGAAAGTTGCACGTTGGATTCAATTTTTAAGTTGAGAATAAAAATTCGCTTGCACCTCCTCCCACTTAGTAATGCTGCCATATTAGTTTCCACTGGCTAGAATAATTTAATTTATTTTCCTTGCAGAAGTAGAAGGTCGTGCCATGGGCTTATTCAGGTAGTCTGTACCCATTATTTTGAGCATGGCTGATAATGTTAGTTTTTTGATTGTATGTCACCCGGACTATACGGCGGTTTTTTGTGGCCCCCTGAAAGTAATGTAATTGGTGTTTCACTGTACTTATCAGATGATGAAACTTGGGCTGCTTCATTGACAATGTAGAATTATACTTCTCAATGATGCAGGTAAAGCTTGCATAAAAGAGAGTTTTAGCAAGTTACGGAAATATGGTATGCAAACACGGTAGGGCATTCCTCCTCGCTCGGTGTGCTTTTGAGCTCCCGTTACAGTGACAGTGAGTTGCCCTAACAACATGTGTCTCATCAACAATGCTCAGGTTGACAGGCAGCAATGAAGTGAGACGACCCCACCCCACTGTACTTTTTTAAAAAGCTTTTATGGTGTAGGGGTGCCTTCACCAGCATAATGTCAATGACCAGGAAAGTAGGAGTGGTACCGTCATATGGTGGCATATGTGCGTACCGTACTTCTGTAACTCCCTAAAACTCTCTAATGGCACTGTGGAGTTATATATGCAGGGTACACGAACTGGGTATATTGACACGGGCGTGTGACAGTAATATTCTAATGTGCACATTGATTTACTTTGGAGGTTGCATTCATAATAAGCTCCACTTTTTTCTTGTTTTATTCGATGGCTGCTAGGGACATGCTTAGTTTTTTTACCATCAAGTGTTTTTGTCACACTGTTCTTGCATAGTGCGTTGAGAGTTTGGTGTACCTTTAGCAGTGATTTTTGCTGACTGCGCATGAAGCTCGTTATGATAATGACTGCATTTCTTTCACAAGACTGCTTCAGTTCAATCAATTCTTCATGTATGTGTGTGTGTTCGAAGATTTTTCTACATGTTTACGCATGCTTACTGTAGTATGGGATGATGAAGTGCGTATTGAAAATAGGTTTGTGTCCTGTATTACAGTGTTGAAAGAAAAGGAGTGAAAAGAGACTGCAAGCAAACAAACTGTCTTCAGTTAATGTTATGAGCTGCATCGCAATTGTAAGGGGCAAAATATGACACATTTTAAAATTTGCCATACATAGCCTATATAAGGCTGTATTACATGCTCTTAAGTATGAGAACAAATGTTAACTAAGGTTCAGGTAATAATATGCACACTTAATTTTCAAGTGTGGCAGTATGGATTTTCTTTGAATAGGCTGTTTTGCAACGTAGTAGCTGCAAGCTTTAGTGAAACCTCTTTATCAAGCAAGTTAAATGCACTAAATATGTCCATCTATTTGTTTAAATGCATTGACATTCTGGAAGTTTGTAATTTTTCTCAGTGTGAACTCAAGTACTGTACTCTATTGAATATTCAAAGTACTCTAATATATCCACAAGCCTATGTTATCGAAATGCAGGGCAGTTTGTACTACTAGTAACTTATTTGGTAGTGTGCTACATGTTCATGTGTTGTGTTATTTCTTTCTGAACAGATTTTGCATATTGCAGTAGCGAGTGGTGTACTTTTCATATATGGACTCTTGGGCAGAACCGCTTGGTGTTCATATATGGACTCTTGGGCAGAACCACTCGGTGGTATCGCTCCAAAGTATTCTGCAGCAAAAAAACAAAGAGGAAAGATACTAATGGTACTAGCATTTTCACTGTGCTTTGAACGCAGCTGCTCAACAGAGTTGAGACCTAGAAACAAGTCAGTGTAGGTGCACCAGGCTGGACTATAGCAAAAACCTAACAAGTCAGTACAATTTGAAAACAGAAACTTGGTGTATATTGTTCCCAGCTTGTGTTCATAAAAAAAAAGTGGCGTTTGTGTAATCACAATAAGAACCTTCTTTCTCACTAGCTATGTGGCCGAGGACGTGACAGCTTTTATTATTAAATTCTGGATTGTTGTGCAGCGCTTTTTACCTGTCAAAGCTTGAATGCCAGTGTTGTGGCCTTTCAGCCTTCCGATGAGCTCCTTTATCTTACCTATGTTCTCGAGAGGTGCCGGTTTCCAGGAAGCCACAAGGCTATCAAAGATGAGGTGAGTATTTTTCTGTAATTTACATTTAAGCAGATCACACAGGTAGCATGAAAATCATGAAATGACAAGTGCATCTTTTCATTCTATGCCTATAGCAAACTGTGCTTGTTTCTATAGCGAAGGGCTATCATGTGCCCGTAACTAACTACAGTTTGCTTGTTTTCTGTTGTCTATTCAGAAAATGGATGCTGTTGGATCTTTGTGGGAAGTACATGTGCATCAGTTGCAGCAGGAGCTGTTTGGAAAAGTCAAGCATCGCTACAATTCAAAGGTTTCATTTTTACGCAACACTCTTTCCCTTTTTCCACGATCCTTCGTGAACTTTGTGCTTGTTCAACAATCTTTGACAACGAAATGGGGCACAATATTTCGTATGTACCTGAACGTGAAAACAAAATCGATGTGTCACATTCGGTTATGTTTATGCTATCATTAGGCAATACTCCGTGCATGAAGGTTTGTTTTGCAACAGATGAAAAAAAAAAACCTTTCAGGCATAGGCTTTCAGCTCTGTTCAGTGATGTTTCCCGTTGTTTTGGAATGTCTATAGCACATCGTGTGGGGTCACTCTGAATTTTGGTTTTTGCAAATACTGATTCCTTTGACAGAAATTGAGAAAGTAGTAAACATAGTTTTTCTGTGTTGTATAGAGTGTACTGTAAGAGCAATTCACCACTTGTATGACCTTATGTAGAAAGTGCGATTTTGTCATTTTTTTAAAGTAGTGGCAACTTATCTCTCTGGTAACCTTAAGTGGTCATGGTCATGAGGTTCAGTGGTATGATTGGCATGTACATATTATTGCACTTGTCTCATAGGCAGAGCATGACAGAGGGCTTCTTGAATGCTGAGCGTGTCTTGATGGAATGGTACTTTGCTTATATAATCACAGACCACGAAAGCTCTCTTACCTTTTACGAAGAATGTCACAGTAGCACACTGTGAATTTATATTGTTGATAATTGTGTCATGCAAAAGGTTATTGTTTTCAGCTATTAACGAAACGGAGACAGGACGCGTAAGTTTCATTTGCCTCATCTTTATTTTATAGGATTTGGGACTGCAGTGTGGTAGCATCAACACCGGCAGCAGCCAACTCTTGGAAGCCTTAGAGGTATGCCTATTGAAGATATTGATTGTATTTTGATCAATGAGTGGCAAAATGCAATGTAAATTTACTTGTCAATACCATTGTTATACAGTTTAGGTATTTGTGATTAGTAACTCACTGGTTGTATGATACAGCTATGACATGTTTTAACGAAAAACACCTAGTTGCTAATTTGTATTCAGTGTTCATAGTGCAACAATTACTAAAACCATAGTGACATCACAGTTGCCTTAAACTCAGTGAGTGTATCTTAACGTGCAGTCTATGTATAACAGATGCTGTTCTGATGTCGCAGAAAGACCTAAATAAGTAGGTTAATGGGTTTTTATTGCAGGTCTGGCTTTTTCTTGCTGTCGAGGGGTCAGGAACTTTTTGAGGCTAAGGACCAAGTTGAATTAATTTGACACTGCGGGGGCTGGACCGCAAATCTAGGGGGAAGTAATGAGGGGGCTTTGCAGACCGAAAGTAAATATGGCAAATCGACAATTGTGTAAAAAAAAGTGGATTGATGTCACGTTTATTTTCAACGTGCTTCAAGAAGGTTGCAGTAAACATAGGTTGCAAGCAAAAACCGAATTTTCGGTCAACGGTGCCACGACGACGTTCAAATGAAAAGTGATCAGGGGAGGGGGAGAGGGTTTCAACATCGTGCCGGGAGTCACCAAATGGGGTCCTGTGGATCGCAGGTCGCTGACCATTCAGTCAGCCTCAAATAGATAGGAGCCTTAGATTGATAGGAAAGAGAAGAAATGACTGCACACCACTCATGGTATCTTCTCATGCTGTGTGCAACCCTGTCCACTTATGCAAACAGCTTGTTTTGCTGCTAGTATTGTAATGTACATGTACCACGTAGGCCCTGGAAATGGTGTGAACTTCTTAATTCATCAAGGCTTGATACCATTTTCACAGTGCCATATGGGCAAACTTGAAGTCATTTGCTACTTACTGCATTCACCAGAACACATTTGATTGCTAAATGTGTGCTCTCAATGCCATAACTTGGACTGTGGAGCAACTATAAAGAATTAGAAATTGAACTTATAGTGTAAAAATTACGGTGATTAGCCACTGTCATGTTATTCCGTAGATGCACTTGATGAGATTCAGTTCAACTTTGCAATGGCTTCAACATGGCACCTGCCACAATGCTTCTGGTCTTCAGATACAGTATGCAATGGCTGAATCTGTGATGGTCAGTTGCTACGTTGTAAAAAGCAGTGAAAAGTTGAAGCTAATGAAGCCCTAGCTTGCTTACTTCTGATTTTATTAGCCTCAAGTGCAGATTAGGCTTGTCACAAGTGCATTCAAAAGTGTTGGAACTAGGGTGAGTTGGTTATCCGTGAACTTAGCCTGTATTAGTGCGGCACCAAAGAAATGCAAAAAAGGAACAGACGACACCAATGTCAAGAAAAGAGGCTCTAAACTTCCAACTGTTCATTTCATGCCCTTCACATCCATCTTATACATGCCTTATACATTCCTTTTTATGGTTTCTTATACCGGTGACACATGGGCACATTTAATCGCGATCAAGGCGATTCGGATCAGTTTTCTTGATCGCAATCAACTTTATGACCGCTGCTACATGGCTCAAGCTAATACTGTTCAAGCTTGGGTCAGATGAAATGCCCCAGGTGGCATTTGCGTGCCGTAAAACATGCTACTGACAAAACTCGGCGTACAATATATCTATAGAGCCCTTTATCAGCAAAGTTATTTGTGCAAAAACTGCTAGTACGTCAAAAACTTTGAGTGCCACTACAATAGCAATTTCATAAATCCATTATTCCATAAAATTTTCCTTGCACTTACCTGTATTGCTGTGCGATATTCTTAACCTTCGCTTTTATTTGTGATGGCCCCCGCCCATAGACGTGTAGTCGCAGCGAAGGTCAATCTCGTTGTACGCCCCAGTGTTTCACTTATGACGCCTCAAGTCTGTTCCAGTCGCTCCTGCTAGGGGCAATTACTGTAAAGATCTCTATTCGACCACAAAGTGATGTATGTTGCGACGTTCTCGAAAGGCTTGTGTCACTCATAACCATATTGCTTTGAGGTGCTCCAACAGCTCCGACGGGGTGAGATTTGAACTAAGCGCTGAAAGCAACGGTCAACTGCTTGTCGCTTGCTTCTCTCATAACTACATGCGGTCGATGCGAATCTTAATATATTCAATACTTCAGATATTGTTCCAATTTAAACAGTTTAGAATTTGCTTTTTTATAAACATGTAGCTGTTTTTATTGAACTATGCTCGATTTTCTTGTTTATTGTGCTTTCAACAAGCTCGGCTAGGGGTTGCAGACGACACCAAAATCCTGATCTCTTAGGCAGATCGTGATGCGCAGATCGCAATAATCTTAATGCCGATCGCGCCTCATCGTGATTAAAAGTGACCGTGTAGCAGCACTTAATCTGGATCGTGGTTAATCCGGATCGACACTAATTGTGATTAAAAGTGCCCGTGTGACACTGGTATTATATGCGGTGCTGATACAAGGTAAGTTCACAAATGCATGTTTATTTCTATTATTACGGTAAAAATGCTCACCTCGGAATTCGCTGTTATCGAAATCATGAGGTCAAATGCCATTAAACTCTTATGTGTGGCAGCTTAAAATACACACAAAAAACAGGGGGTTAAGCCAGTTTCATGCTGTTAAAGCTGTCGAAGGAGTGGTCTTGTGGCTCTTGTGCTAACTCCTGTTGACGTTTGCATCGAGTGGCTTGTTCCTTGAATGGGCATACAGTCTTGCTCTTCTTCAGAAAAAGTGCAAAAAGGGTAAGTTCTAAAAAGTTGCATGCAGTGTTGGTCAGATTCTGCAGTGCAGGAAAGCGGTGCTCTTCAACGTGTCGCACGAATTGTAGGCCATCGCTGCACAAAGTTGGCACACAGGACGGAGGCATTCAAAGTTGTGAGAGCGCCGATAATGCAGTTGTAGTTTAACTGCAATGAGATCACACAATTGCGCCAAAGAAGGCACTCAATGGTGGGCAACCAAGGAGCTGGATCTACCAGCCAAAATTCTACGTGCTTGATGGTTGCAATGTCTGGGGCGTCAGAAAAAACTGTGGCGTCTTCTGGATGTGGCATAACTAGACTCTATGAATGAAAAACGTTGCAGGGGAATCGAAGTTCACAGTGCAGTTGTGTGGCAGGTTCAAGTTTGAAAGTGTCCGATGTCACCCCTTGTAGGTGATTGTAGGTAATTGAGTCAGACAGACAAATCGCAGTATATTAAAGGCGATAGTCTTTCTTGGGAACCTTGGACAAAAAAGTTTTGGTCTGTCTGTACTTTTGTCTGTTTGTCCGTTCTTAACAATACCTCAAACGGGCTGACTCCATTTGCAGCGCCCACCAATATTGCTCAAGATCCAGCGTTCATACTTGTGCGATTGTCAATTAAAAAGCAATCATTGCACATATCTGAGGTATCATAGCAACGCGTCGATGTTTTGTGTGTGTGCCTTTATAATAGAGAAGGCACACACAAGTAATTCTAAGGACCGTAGAGTTAAAACACCCTGGACTGACAGTGCAATGCAGTGCTCAAAAAGGCAAGTGTTACCAACGATTTGCTAAAACGACACGGTGGTGGCACCTGTCCGTCGATTTGCGTTCTACACCTTATTGCCTCCGAAAATGGCACGCATCTTTCTTCGACGACACACACGCCTTCCTTCGTTTTCGAAGATAACTGCCACATGGCGCTCGTGTCTAACAAGCCTCGATGCGCTCGTTCGCCTCCGCTGCTCGCTCGAGGCACTCTAGCGCAGCGCCTCCAAAATACCATTCACCGATTTTTTTGTGCAGAACATCAAATAAATGTTTTGTTCACTTTCTCCAGACGCAAGACTATTGTCTTTCGACGGCATTTGCAATGTAAATGCAGATCCGGGGCCAATTTTTTTCTTCTCTCTCACTTGTGACAACATGGCAGTCGGTGTGAACAGCACCCTTTGCATGCACTTGACTTTGTTGTCCTCCTCTTCGAGTCCACACACAGAAACAAGTAAACGCTATACAGCCATAGCCATTTGCTTCGTCTCCACTGAACCTCTCTTCCTCATGCTCAGCCTCGCATGGATTGCCACATATCTGGCCAACATCACCTTCATTTGCAACTGAAGCAGATATGCGATTTATGGATGCACTGTTTGGGAATTAGAGCGTTAGAGCTGCTTACATTGCTCTGTCACCATGCCTGGGCCTAAAAGAGCTAAACTGTGAAGAATTCACTGAAAGTTACGATACGGCCTAAAGCAAATTTGAGTGCAGCTGTATAGGTGTCGTGATTTTGTAATAAGTTGAGGCAACACATTTTGAGAGAGACATGTACTATTGTGACGACGTGGGGTTGACGAGCACACAAAGCGCTTCAAACAAATACGCTTTATCGATCGCAGGAAAAAGACTGCAACGACTTCTTCGTCTTTTGCGCTCGGCCAAGGACACTCGCGCTGCTTCGTTCTCGCCACCACTGGCCCACACGCGCGTCATTATGTATGTGTACGTACAAGTGTAACTGGCATGGACACTTTCATGCAGTACATTTTACATGAACTGCCTCAGATGAAGCGTAGCGCGACTGCCTCACTAACCGGGAGACCACCAAATGTAGCCTGTGGGCCCGTTCCACAACAGCTGCCGCATACAGGCATCCGTTCAAGCAGCACTTTATTTTTGTGCATGGTATTGTTTGACGCCGTTGCCTCATACCTTAGTGAAGATGTCGGCGACCGTACGACAGCGCACACTACTGTGGTGCCGCGATGGCAGCTGCAGAACCCATTGTATCACCACTGTGGTTTCCTTCTCCCGCCCTGTCCTCGCTATCGCCATCTATTATCCTCCACAGCGCTCCACATTCTCTCCCTTTCGTCCTCGCTCGCTAAGCCACTTATGCCACCACCAACGCAGCTTAGTGCAGGAAGGGACGGTCCAAGATCTGCGCTCTAAACATTATTCAGGAACTGAACATTTTAACGGGTGAACGTCTTTTCTTGTGTCCAATTCCTGGTGCGTTGTGTGTGACACACTACACCTGCAGCCAGATTTGCTTACTTTCACATTGCTTGTAGTCTTCTGCTGTTGTGTCACCATGTAAAAATGGTATTTTTTACAAGATGTGTGTATTTTGTTCTCAAGAGGCATCCCCTCGACTTGATGAAAGTGCTTTTGAACCCGGAAATATTGAAGGCCATCGTCAGTGAGGGAAAGCATCGCCAGCTGGCCTACTTTCAGGGACAGTTGCGAATCACACTCAATGATGGTGAGTTGTTTGGCTACCTTATTTGTTTCTCCCCCTACACTTGCCACTTGCGCTCTAAATATCTGATTGGGCTGGTACGCAGCATGTCAATAATGCCAAATATTACATGCATACATCAGTCCTCGCAAGCCAAGATGTACTCGAATATTGAAGGCAACAAGCGAAACCACCTGAATGCTCCCACACCATCTTTGAATATGTTATAAAGTTTAATTACACCTCTTCTGGGTGCTGCTAATAATATATTAGCTGAAAACAATAACTGCACTTCAAACAGTAGGTTCATTTCAGTAGATCAGGTATGCCATGCCCTCAGTCTATGCTGGTGTACCAAAAGAGGCAATTCATCTCAGTGATCTGTCATTTCTGGTAGAATAGAGCTTTGTGTCATCTTCCGAGGAGCCTGATTTGAAGCAGGAAGACCATATGTGAGCAAAACGCCTGGCAAAATCATTTGTGAGTTGTCTGTGGGCAATAGCATGGCACCTTGATCTAAATAACGGAATTTGGAAAGAAAGCATTGCAAGAAAAAAAAAAATTCCATTGGTTTCAAACGCAGTACCTCTAACACAGAAACTTAACATTGTAATCATTATGTCTTGGAAGCATGCATAGACAAAAGAAGCAGGTAGGTCGGAGAATTTTCAGTGGGCAAGTCGTTTAACGCACTTTGATATTGCCATGGATGCAAGGGCCTCACCATCTTGATGCTGTGTCTGCGCCCATTCTGAAAGTGCATCTGTACATTGTGTTGGAATTCTTTCACACCTGTTGAGGTGTCTAAGGTCAGTTATTGCCTACTAGCCCAAATTTTTTCCTTGTATAGTCTGTATCTCGGGCTGGAATCAGTTGTCCAGTGTTTTACCAGTTGATGGGGCATTCAGTAGATGGTGCATTATTGAAATTTGGCCTCATTATTTAACATTTCAACTTATTTAACTCGTGGAGACACCCTAAGTTTTCCATCATGTTCCTGCATTCTGCTGGCATCATTGACTAATGAAAGCTGCTGTACCTCTCCGCCATCTGATGCCGCTGACATTGTTTTAAGTCTTGGTGATAATGATTTGTGCTTGCGAAGCTGCTCTTGCTACATTGCTGTACTTTGGCTGTCCAGTGTTCATGAGTCCAGAAAATGTTGAAGGAAAGAAGTTCCTCACATCACTGGCAACAATGGTCAGCATACTCCAGGTGAGAACAAAGGCCCCTGCATCGTTAAAGTAAACTTGAGAGTCAATCAGTTATCTTTTTATTCAGCACTTTGCCTTTCTTGGACACTACGTAGGCTTTTTTGGTAGCCATTCACATCTCAGGAGGTAAATTGACAAACAATTTCAGCACGGGGAATCAGCTCAAGCACTTGTCGCACTTGATCACCCTTTCCCCATTACCGCTGGCATCCTCGACCATGATGGATGTCCAACTTACTCTGTAAGCTCTACATAACCGCTAATAATTAGCTGGTCATCAGCTCATTCTATGTGAAATCATGCTGACAAATGGCCAATGTTACTTAAAATATATCCCCTATGAGATTTGTCTTCATGCACATCATTCCTTTAATCTTGTTGATAGCTTTCTACAAGCTTTGCTGTTAACTTTATCTGTTTTATTTGCCATTCACATAAACAGTCCTTCATCCCAGATTTGGCAGATTCTCGATTATTCGCACTTTCAATTCTGGGGATATCAGAGTTTAACTTGAATTATCAGAACACTGAATTATTAATTGCAAGAAGGAGCATAACTGTGTGTAAAATACCAGAAAAAGCACAGGTTGCTGATTATTACATCTTTTTTCCGGTGTCCTTGTGTATATTTTTTGCTACTATTTTTGCTCATGGTTTTGACCACTGGAAATTGCAGGCAGGGAATTGGCATTTTTGCGGCTTTTTGAATAATAGAGTGTTCCCTCAGTAAATTTATATCCTATAAGTGAAACTGCTACTATAATGAAATGACTGCTATCATAATGATTGTTTTCATGCTCGCAGTCAGTACACTTCCACGCTGATGTAAGAGCCAAATGGGTGTAATACACGCCAGTGTGCCTACATTGAAATAGGTGTTGATCAGATTATTTATATGTAATACTCGGTTATAAGAGACACTTCACATGAAAGAGAGGAATTGCTGTATGGTGCATGACTCTTATAAAATGGTTAAACTGTACCTCTGTTTGCCTCTTAGTAAATGGAGCTCCTGTAAAATGAAATGGATTTTCTTGGTTCCTTCAAAGTTCCTTATAATGAGTGTCCACTGTATATGAGCCTAAATGCTCTGTTGAAAAAAAAAAAAACAAAGGCAGCTAGCTTTTCCAGCAAGTGGATAAGTAAGGATGAACAAAAATTTAAATAAGCAGAATGGGCCAGTTGGCGAACGTTGAATGAACACCTTTTAAACTTGTTGAAAATTTAGCAGGCCAACCAAAGGTTTGAAATTCATTGGAATTAACCAAGAGTACAAAATAGCATCGGAGTTTAAATTATAGCATGTCCATTGTATTATAATTATGAACAAGTTGTATTAATGGTTGTTTTCTTCAACTGATTGTTGCTACTTGTGAAGCTGAGATTCATGTCATATGCACAATTACAGTACTGAGTTGCTTTAACTGATCTTTGTCATTTGTGTATATAAAAAGGTATGTCATATAAAGTTTGAAATTGGTTGTGAAAAGTATGATCTGAACGTTGTCTTGGAGAACCTCTTTCTAGAACTGTATTAATATTTGAAGTCGAGATGAGATTGATGTCGTGTGCATAGTAGTTACAGTGCCGAACCATGCGTCCTGTGGTAATCCATAAATGCTGGTGGTTTTCTGTTTTTTTTTTTTGTTCAGGAGAATCCACCTGCCGTAGATAAGTGGCTTATGAACTGTGTGGCAACGTGGAATGGTGATCATTACTGGGAGCAGATCCTGGCTCTTGTGTCCAACGTTTCACTGACCTCTCCTGACCACTTTTTCTCTTGCATCTGGGAGCCACTCATGCAGCTGTTCTTCTTCCAGAGCCTTGAAAAGCAGGTGGGGCAGTGGTTGTTGTTTGTAAGCTATTTAAGAAAGCTGAATTCGAGGCTCACTAACCACGGTTCGCTTTTAACCTTCAGAGCAAATAAAACGAGAACACTGTAAAAGCTCACATCGATGTGTCGATGCCTTACTGAATCTTTATTGCACAAAGTGTCATCATCCAAGGAAAATAGGCATGTGCAATGGCGAATACAAAATGTGAAAGGAATGATAAGCTGCTTAACCCATCACATGGGGTAAAATTCCCAGGTGGTGAAAAGTTAATCTGAAGCCCACAACAATAGTATCTCTCCTAGGCCTGGTGCTGTTTTGGGAGGTTGGAACATTGCTAATGAAAGTATCAATCAATCATTTGTACTCCAATAATTAAAGGGTTGTAATATTGGGTTGTTTCTTTGTTTCCACGAGGCTTTTGTAAAGGAACTATATCGCCTTAATAAGATGCAGGCAAGACTTTGCATAATGTCGGGAAACACTACCTGGTGGCTCAGAGATGTCTGGCTCAAAGTTCTTTGCTTTGCAAGTGTACTTTAACACGTGGCCATTACATAAGCTCTAGATAAAGTATCTCAGTGACTTAATAGCACTTGTCACGTATTGTGCTATCTTGCAGGTTAGCATATTTCGATGCCTCACCGAGCTGTGTCGTTTCTGGTGTCTGGTGGAGGTACCCCGCTCTCAAGGGTGCAGGTCTGTGCTCTCTCTGGTTCTGAAGCTTTCAAGGCATGCTTGTGCAGCTATGCAGTGATTCTCTCTTTCATTTCATGCATAGTACTATCTCATTTTACCACCAAACGGTGGATCTCGTGAATGCATAGGACCACTTTTAGATTACGGCAAACTACCGGTCGTGCTCAGGGTGTCATTTCTTTGACGTAGCTTCTCAGTTGTGAGGTGTAGCTAGGAAACAGTCATAGGGCGAACAGCACAGAAAAGTCTTTAACAAGTGCAGCCAACAAACATTTTTTACTCTGTAGCACTAGTCTCACACCTCGATATAACAAACCCGGTTATAACAAAATATTGGTCATAAGCAAAGTAAATGAAAAGTAGTCTCGCAATAATTATAGTGCCTGAAATATACATTTATAACGAAGTTTTGGCTATACCAAACTCTTCTTTTGTGTAAGATGCAACTTTGTTATAATGAGTTTTGAGTGTATTCACACTAATTCACGAGATGTAGCATGCAATAGCTTTAGACTTTTTGTATTGCACTTCACATTTCATATCCCCTAATAGTTCTCTGTGATCGGACAAAAATCTTTCGGGTCATGCTATTTACACTTAGTTGTCATGTGATGCAATGAATGCCACAAAAATGTGCTATTATATTACTATGCCAAATAAATATGAAACAGTTTAATAACTAGATGGTACACCATTCGAAACATGATAGTAGAAGGTCGTTGCCCACCAATTTGTTTAATCACAAGCTAAGGTCTCAGCTGGCAGCCATACATTTCTATCCACGATGGCCATTGCAAACAAGACAAGAGGTGGAAGAAACCACACAACGCAGGTGCTGTTAGAGCCTGTGTTATCATGCACTTCTTGCTGTCTCGTCTGGTTTGCACTGGCCGTAGTGGTTATGGTTAGTTATCCCGATTCGCTACAATACATTTCTGGGGCAGCCAGACTTTCATTATTTCAATATTGCAATTTGCTTAACCCAATAATTAAAACTTAGCTGGTCCATCTTGCACTTGCCTGACACCATTGGTTAGTGCAGTAATGGTTACCATAGCAGCTGCAGCATACAACTTCACTGCTCTCGAGGCAAAGTGAATGTCATCTCTAATCGAAATGTTCTATTTTCGACCCGGCCCAGAAAAGTTTTAATGTGAGGAGAGTGGATCGCAGTGAGTTCTTTCAGCATTCATCCGATCCTATCGCTTGCATTTCTGTGTGTTGTGTTTTTCTATGAAATTCATCAAAAAAAGATTTAAAAATTTATCTGAAGGGGTGGTCCGGTCTATGCAACGAAAACGAAAACTGTATTCCTAAATGCTTAGTTGTAGCAAGCAGCATCACAAGAAGGGCACCGTGGATGGCACATTGTAGGAAACTTCACGGCGCATGCCAAGTTGCGGACTTAAGGGCAGCATGTGAATGATGACAGTGCCTTAAGCCAGATTATGACTGCACTTTCAGATAATCAGTTATCAGTTATTCAGCAAGCGGCAACAAGCTAATTGTGTGTCGTGTTCTTTGTATTTTCAGAGAAGTTAGCGCATTGCAGGAGGGACTAGCAAAGTGGCCTGGCATGGACTACCATTTTGTTATTTCACTTTGAGGTATCATGTGATAGATGCAGGACAACAAATGCACTGTTGCCATCCAGAGAACTGTGCATCTTGTTTGTCATAGTGATAATAGTAATGATTGTGTATATTAAGTAAACCAACTTTCGTTCCACTAAACTTAAATTTACATCATTATGAAACGTAGGTGGAAAACTGATTTAATGAAGACACACTTCAATTTTATGCTATGGCCAGTTTCTCTGAAAGTGAAATGGATCAATTATTTGCTAATTTCCTGCTTGGGACTCCTAAAACGTGGGTCCATGTTTCATTCAAGGACGTCTCAAAACCGAAGCCAAATTTAGTAACAGGTAAGGCAAGTATCTAGGAGGCAGTGGGTAAGATTAAAGTCTGAAATCCTGTATTTCACTGTGTTTAAATGCTATGGCTGTCCAGCTGTATGTGTTACAGTGCAACACTAAAACTACCAATTGATTATATTGTCGTGCTGGAATTCTCTTTAGATTCCATGTTTTGATGAAATAATTTGACAGTCATTTGTAGTGTAATGTGTGCTGCATGGTCATTTGTCATTTCTTCTGGTAAGCTTGTCTGTAAAACTCTGTTGTCCTCTTGCAGGGGTTTTGTGTTTGACAGGACCTACGGCGAGGGAACCGTGAAGGCATTAACACACCTTGTATCGGAACTTAACCGCATCGGCATGGCACTAGTGGAATTTCACCCGGACAGGCTCGTCGAGATTATGGTGCCCATCTTCGAGCTTTACCACATGGTGAGCCTGTGATCTGACATATCACTGCTCCTACACGAGGTCAAATCTTGTCCTATAGCTGACGGTATCCGACTTGAGCAGTGCACGTAGTTGCAGTCGACGTCCGCAGTACAAACACAACTTCTTCCACGTATTTTATTAAGGCTTCTAATGACTGCTGCTTCGTAAAAACTCGGTCTTTATTGTCAAGAGTACTGTAGCCTGTCAATGATTGTACATAGGGGTGACAATGGCAGGGTGGAAACGACAGCCTACCAGAAGCAATCTGACATTCAATCTCGTCATCGTCCTTTCAATCTCGTCACCTGGCTGAACACAAACAGTTTGTTGTCAGGACGATCGTGTCACTTGGTGATGTGGTGTGCTCTAATCATAGTTGCGGTGACATGAAGCATTATTCCAGGACATTTATTGATGACACCCAGGAGAGCATGCGAAAAGGAAGAAGGAGCATGTCGCGAAGAAAGCAGACACCCATTGGGTCTATTCCTTACGTTCGAGGTACATCAGGCTTTGTTAGGATAGTCTTGCATCTGCTGGCCATAGAAACTATTTTCAAGCCTTATTGTACCTTGGGACACAAGTCCGCTAAGCCCAAAGACTATACACCTGCGAACGATATAAGCGGGGTCGTTTACAATGTACAATGTAAGGATTGCAGCGATACTTACATAGGCAAAACAGGATAGAAAAGAATAACAACACTCAAAGAACACAGAGGGGACATTGCTAATGCTACCTATGTCATGCATTCCAAGACAGAGCTTGTTGAACATTGCTGTACAACAGTGTATACCTTCGACTTAACAATGTGACGATGCTTGTTTAGAAACAAAACTGAGAAAAAAAATTCCTGGAATTGTTGTTCATACGTTGCGATAAATCGGCTTGCAGCAACAACCGTGGCCTCTTACTAGGAATTAACATAAGGACTTATGTAACTGGCAGTGGAGTGGGCGACCTTCGCTCGTTTGTTGTCAGTGTATGCCACGTGTCACTGTCACGTGGTCGGGACGTTCATGAAGGCAGCAGACGGTATGTCGAATATGAAACTTTTTATATGGCCAAACTTGTGGCCAGGAAACAGAAAGTCAGATTACAGCTACACACTGGCACTGTTACTAGCGAACAGAGCATCGGCTTTCCGATGGAGGCGGAAATGTCGAGGCCCGTGTGCTCAGATTTGGGTGCACGTTAACGAACCCCAGGTGGTCAAAATTTCCGGAGCCCTCCACTACGGTGTCTCTCATAATCATATGGTGGTTTTGGGACGTTAAACCCCACAAATCAATCAATCAGAGCATCGGCTTTCTATCAAATGACAGGCCGTTACGCGTGTCGGCATTTAGTATACATGTGCCATCAAATATACCAGCGTTATCGCTAGCGGCCATGTAAATTTAAGAATAATCTTTAATGTCCGTGTTGTGCACGTAATCTTGACAAAACGATCCTATAGAACATTGAGCTTCTAGAACACCGAGTTGCAGTTTGCACTGACCATTGCTGACAGTCTTTGTGGGCGTAAACCAAATACAGCAAGAGTGAAAACAAGAAGTGCGTGTGGCACTAGGAATGCTAACTGCATAGGTTGCAAAACATCTATGTAATTTTGGTATATTTTTGTGGAGTTTGTGTTGCAGTAAATCTTTTAGAATTACTGTACATGCTTGTGGTGTACATGGTTCTGCCTTCATAGCACCGTATATGGCTATGTGATACTTTCTCTCTCTTACCCTCTGCTCCCTTCTCTTTCTCACTTCTCTTTCTCGCAACCTTACTATGCCACACTTATATGGCTGTGCTGCACAAGGTACTGCCTGCGTGATGCTATACATGGCTATGCTATGCCTTACCTTTCCAATCCTTGTCCACTGCCCCACTGCTCTGGGAAACGTGCACTGAGCCTGTGGTGCCACGGTGTGGGAGTGAACGAAAGGAATTGGCGTGCTCCGTGCAGCAGCTAACCCATGAGCACAGCCACATCAAATTGTTAGCAATGCTTCACAATGGCCTGTATGCATTTAATCTGTGTTGTAAACTGTGCCAATAACTATAAGAACTACGCACTTGGAGCAAAGTTGTTCAGTTATCCGCCCTGACTATGTTTGAGAAACCGGCATGAAGGCTAGTTATTGTATGCCACAGGAACCAAGTGACCCACGGACACTTCTGTGAAGTTCATGCTGTAGCTAGATTTGCTGTGAATTCACTGTCCTTGCAGTTTAACTCATATTCTTTTTTATAGTGCTGAAAGAACGTAAGGGCATCTGGCAAAGTTATCTTGAGTCTGCAGTCCACTATTCCTTGGCAGAAAGCTCAGACGCTGCTGCTGTTTTTCCACTGTATCGCAGTTCGTTTAGCAGTGCAGTTTGTAAACAGTACACTAAGGAAGAAGTCGTGCATACCTGGCAAAATGCGTTGTGGACTGTGAGATTTTAAGATTTATTGCCCATGTACTTAATAGCACTGTGAGGGCACGCCAGGCTGTGCCACGCTGTTCTATTGTACTGCGTGAAAGCTGAGTTATTATGTGCAACGCTGGCACGTGACAAACTTGCAGGAGGACTCATGCGGCTCGAATAACGTTTACGAACGGAGCTGAACTGCTGCACAGAGAACTTAGCGGTAATAACACACATTACTAAATGGAATAGGTGCAGTACGGCGACCGTGCGTTTCACTTGCGCTCATCGCAAGTGGTTGTCCGGCACGTCAGACACAATTGCCATCGTTTACCTCAGCCATAAGTAAGTAAAATCACAAAAAATAATGTTTGCAAACATGATGGTGACGGCCTATGCTTCGAGCTTTACGCTGACCAGCCGTTCGAATTTTGCTTTCAAAACACTCTGTCAACTTTTGCCTTCTGTCTTTTCCTCTTAATATTCTACTATAGAGACTGAATATGTTCAGGAAATCGGGAGTCGCACTCATGGGCCTGCCCAAGTGGCAGTTTATAATGCTTCCAGTCTTCTCACGCAATCCGCTTCTCATCGATGGACTCAGCAGAACCTGCTTAAGGTGAGTAGTTGGAAAGAGCCTGAAAAAAAAGTAATCTGCTGTGTAACATGGCCGTGTTGTATTCGTAGAAACATAACTGTACTTGGGCACAACAAGGCCTTGCTGCATTCAAGAAGAATAAGTGTACTTTGATACACTCTTCATTGGCGAAAGGGCGGAATTTTTGTTTACAGGAAAAGTAGCAAGAAGTGGCAGCGTTACCACGTAGCCATATTCTCTTCCTCAGGTGTTCGACAGCTTTTCACTTACATGAGACTATCACCAGGTTGTGGTTGTTTATAGTGCTTGCTGTGAATTCAGTGTTCAATGCAATAGATGTTCTGTTGTATTCTCATTGATTGATATTGCCAGTAGCTCAACCAACCAATTGCAGTACGTAAGCTGTGAAGTCTGAAAGAAACAGGAGCCCTTTCCATTCTCACAACATAGTTGAAAGTTGGTGGTGCCACTCGTAATCATGTCATAATGTAGAACATGTCATGGCGGCAGGTAAGATGCTTTAAAAACCTAGAATAGCCTGTGATTGCATCTACAGCCTACAAGGGAGAGATAATATAAGTAAGTCGAGCCCGCTTATAACAAACCTGAGCATGACGCGGCATCCGTTCGCTGTATCCCAAAGTTCGTAGTAAATGAAACGCAGCTTTTAACAGAATTTGCGAGTGAAAACAAACTTTTTTTGTCCCAAAAAGTCCGTGATGCATGTGTTTCGAAGAGCACAAGCGATAAGGGCGGTCTCAAGTTCATTTAAAACGGCAGTGTGCTCGTTCGCCGAGGCCCGTGGCATGAGCTGCATGAGGAACTGGATACAAAGTTTCGTCGTTCTCGCAATCCGATTCCTCCAAATCGCTCTCGCCACGCACTTTATTCACAATACCCTAATCCGTCCACGGTTCCGCAGTGTCAGCATCATCATCATCGGCCGTAATTAAACCATCGCAACAGATGTCCCACCCGCTCTCCCAGGTCGGAGTCGACGACGCGCTGCCACAAATCGCTGCCGCAGTGGTCCTTTTCGGAAGCTTCAGGCTCAACATCGGGCTTGACGTCGACGAAGTCGGCCTCGCGAAAACAGTTTCGTACGCATGTAGCCATCACCGCCGCCCACGGAATGTTCAGCATCTCCACAGCTGAATACCGCGACGCCCGAAGCGGCAAGTTGGCTGCCAGGTGGTCAACAGCTATGAGCAAGCGCTCCGCAATGCGGTACATAATGCGCGGATTATGCTGAAGCCAAGCCAAGTGGTCATACTTTTGACGTGTGAACGGCAGGAAAAAGCATGCTAGTCCTCCCGTCGGCCATCATGACCACACACACACACCAATAGCAAGCAAGACGCGCACACACGACACACATGCCAGAACATGTAGAATAGCTCTGGGCTCGTTTTCAGTCACACGGGTTTCCAGTCACACGGAACACACGGGAAGGAGGCAGGTTGAGTAGCTTGCTTGAAAGGTCCGCGAAACTCGTGCGTAGAAAAAATGGCCCCGTGTCTGCATGTTAATCTGCGAATTTCGTCGAAGACGATAGTCTTGCATGGGGAGAGAATGAACAAAACATTTATTCGATGTTCTGTGCAAGAAAATCCGTGAAGGGTATTCCGGAGGCGCTGCGTTAGAGTGCCTCGAGCGTGCAGCTGAGGCAAACAAGTGCATCAGGTCATGTCACACGTGAGACATGAGCGCCATCTGGCAGTTTTATTGGAAAACAAAGCGCGTGGCTCTGAGATGGGTGTGTGCGCCCGTCTCAGAGGTGATAAGGTGTAGAACGCAAGGTGACGGGTAGGTGCCACACCGTCTCGTCTTAGCAAAGAGTTGGAAACGCTCGCCTTTTCGTGCAAGCGTTACATGGCCAGCGCATCGTGATAAGCGCTACGGTCCTTAAGATAACTTATGTATGCCTTTTTTTAGTAAAAGACGCACATGCAGAATACATGCTGTGATGAGTGAAGAAAACGACAACGACGGAAGTGCGGGGCAAGGCGCGTGTAATGTGCGCGTGAATGTCAGTGAATCACCTGATGACCTGTGGTGGCCCATAGAGGTGGCGTGCCACGATTGGGTCACGGGCGACCATCACGTGGCAGTGGGCTTTGTGGCTGGGGACGAGCCGAAGCAGCGGCAGACGGGAGACAGCGGGCCGAAGCGTCGGACGCAGGCGATCCAGGTTCCGGCCAGGGAACGCGGCCGTCCACGCAACTGCCGTCCAACTACCAGCTGGGGCGGCGTTGCCGGCACGAGTACTGCATCTCGGGGCGCGGCCTGGCCTGCTGTTCTCTTCCTTGCCGAGGGCATCGCGGATCTCGGCGAGGCATCTCCACGGTCAGCCGTTCGACACAGCGATGAACGCGGCCTGGCTAATGGTCGCGGTTGCGTCGAGCATCGCGTCTCGGCGCACACTCTTCGCTGGACGGGCTGGCCATGCCCCGCATGGAGCATCGCGTCTCCGATGCGGGTTGACTGCTCCGTGGCCGCACCCATGCTATCAAGCGCCGGTGTCACCAGAGCGTCGCACTTCGGCAAGGGACGAGCGAGATGTTCTGCCGGGCGAGACGCGGGAGTGCGCACAGAGGAGCACGGAGCGGGGCGAGGTTCAGGATGGCCGAGGATCCAGGTGCCAGGGGAGTTCTGGCTGAATCGAGGATCGCCGAGCGGTGCCGAGCCATACCGAGCGACGCGCCAGACTCGGACGTGGGCCGCGAGCTCATGAGCTGCAGTGTGCACCCGAGGGTACCTGGCGGTGCCCTGGCCAAGAAGAAGGAACGTGCGGAAAAGAGAGCTCGAGGGTTGAGGCCACGAAGGCAGAGGAAGCGGTGCGCCGCTCGAGAGGACAAGTTCCTGGCAGCGTTCCTGAGCCGGACGTGAGACCCGTACGTGTCGGCCAGGTCGAACTCCGGTGTGTCTGTTCAAGGTCCAAGGCCGAGACCTGCCGAACGGCTCCTGCCTGGGTGCAGTGGCCGGCAGCAGGTTCGTGGGCGAGGCCTACCGGGTGTGGTCCTCGTGAGCCGTGGCCTGATCCTGGACCTCCGGAGTTGCGACCCTGACTGCTGGGTTGGCCGCAACGTCCGACTCAACGGCGCTGCACACGGTAGCGTATCCGTGCGTCACCAGCCGTTCCACCCATGCCATGAAATAAAAAGTTCATGTTAATCCTTTCTCGTCCGCTATCAACAAACATAGTGACGAACGTTCCTTAACCCACTACACATGCGTATTGTTATGGTGCCCCAGACATGTGCAATAATTGCTTTTTAATTGACAATTGCACAAGTATGAACGCTAAACCTTGAGCAACATTGGTTGGCGCTGCGTATGGGGTCGGCCGTTCAAGTATCCGGTGCCGTTAAGAGTGAACAAACAGACAACTGTACAGACAGACAGACCAAAATTTTTGTGTCGAAAGTCCCCAAGAAAGTCTTTAAATCTTGGGAAGAGTGCATGGCCGCCTGGATTGTTGCTCACGGCGGTGTTTGAATAATCGGCGGCCGTGTTCAAAAAATCGTTTTGTTGCATCGGCGGGTTTTCGTGGCCTCACGAACTTCATACTTCGCGATTCATTCCGCGCAAATTAATAGCTGTTTTCGCGCTTCCGCACGTGCGCGGAAGGCTTGCTGAGTTGAGTGCAAAGTGAGCGAGAACAAGTCCTAAACACAAAACGCATCGCAAATTATAAGAGTCGGTGGGGTAGCATGCGCGTGTGCACTAGGCGCAGACTATTGGACACAGTCGGTGGCCGACGATGTTGGCGAATTGTCTGGTCACTCCAGGCTGGCGATGCCAACGACAGTACTAGCGATCCAAAATAGGGTAGATGGTCCACCGGTCTTCGAAACATCGGTGGCAGTGAGAAAACGCGGGTCTCGTCTGGCAATGCGGGGTGCTCAGAGTAGCGGGGGAACAAAGGACGAAGGGTTGCGGTACAAGAAGTGGTCGGGGAGAGCGGCATCTAGAGGGGCGCGGAGGCATGGTCAGCGTTTAACGATAAGGATGTATGTTCACCTCGCCGATGGCTGATCGGTGGTCGAAATTGGTTTCCCGGAAGTTAGCAGACCGCCGGTTTTGTTCGCTGTGACCGATCAGCGGCGCTTGGAGAAATTCGTTATAAGTGCGATTTTGTGCCATTGAACTAATGTATATTTTCGCGGTCACGCGAAGGGAAAGTTTGCTTTAAATGGGGCCGTTATATGTGGTCTCGGCTGTAATAATTTTTGTGCCCCAAACAATTGCTGTTGACACATCTGCCAACTTTTAATATTCTTTTCAAATGTCACCATTTTTAGAGCTCACATATAAAATCATCTTTGTTATTGCCGGTAGCTTTTATGTTAAGTTCAGTTCCACTTTAAGAAAAGACTGATTTTGGAAAGATACAATTATGGATTATAGTGACGAATTTTGAAAGAGCCTAATTTTTCAGGCCAGTTCAGTTGAAGGGCCTGTGGGCCGCAGTGAACCCGTTTGTGATTGAAATGTATCACAGCAACTGAAGTAATTTAGGGGCGAAGCTCCATAAGGCGTGGGCTGTGCGTCCCCTGTATGTAGCCACCTCTCGTTTAGTTCTTGCAGTGTTCACTAGATGGTGGTACTTGTAGCTGATGATGAAAAGATGCAAGATGTTATAAACTAGGTGGCGGTGCTTGTAGTTTATGGTGAAAGATGCGAGATTTCTTAAAACAGGAATGATGTGACATAAGGCTCGTGTCATTGGTGGAAGGCATTGGTTCGATTTAGTGTGGCAATGTACGCTAGGGGGAGCGTTGTAGTAAAGTCGAAGATGCAAAACGTACGGAAAATTCATGGTTTACCAATTTTACCTCCGGAGCTTCACCCACTCATCATCATTAAATTCGTGGATATGGCAGCACATTTTTACTCCTTACTTGGACACTTTGGGAACGAACTTCATGAACCTGCATGTTAGTGGTTTGCTGATCATTTGAACAAGTCGGCCGGCATCCATGAGAGATAATTTAAATCGGGAGCCCCTGGTTTTCATCGCTTCACACAGAAGTCTGCCCAGAGGGATCACAAAGTATTGTAAAACCAACCAAACTAAATTTATTAAGATGCAAAACAAAGAAAGAGCAGTATTTCTCAGGAGATTAGATTTGGAGTGCTGTGCTGGAGCTCTTGGGCAAGTTACAAATGGTGCTCATTGGGTCACAATGGAAGAAAGGAAAGCATATGAAAATAATTGATTGTTCTTGTTAAATTAACCTTAGTCTCGCACAAAGAACACGTCAAGGGAGACCCTGATCACTTTCAATTTTTATTGTGTTAAATTAACCATTGAAATAAGCATGTTTTGGAGCATAAATAGCATTATATATTCTGGCATTAGGTTTCACTGCTCACACGAATGCATGATGGCATTTGTTTCTGGCATATCATTGACTGATGAATTATTTTTATTTACTGTTAAAAGCTCCATGAACTTAATCAACAAAATCACCTGCCGCAAACTTGTTGTAGCACTTAATTTGTGATAACGAGTTTAGAGGTAACTTGTTTAGGTTCTGCCTGCACAGTGGGGGCATTGTTTGTACATTGTAGAGCCCGACAATCAATTGGAACTCTGCTTAACTTTACCAATTTCATAGCCCACCTCGTGTTTGAATTAACCCGCTTTTACAGTATACTTAGTTCATTGCTCATTCATATATAGTAATTTACAACTTTTAAATTAGCAGGTCTATGTTAATCTCCTATTTCTTTTGTTTTTATGTTTTTCTGGCAGCCTGCTGGAGTTTATGGAAGACGCAAGAGAGTGTTTTGAGCAGCCTTGGTTGAAGGCAATGACCAACGAGTTCCACGACCAAGTGAGCTGGCTCGGCTTGGCACTCGCTGGTGAATGGAAGCGTGCATGTGCCGTTGGCCCGAAGTTGTCACCAAAAGTCTTGGAAGTATTGGGCGTTTCTCTGAGCGACACTTACTGTCCCGTGGCGCTGTGGTGGCAACCTACTGTCAAGGACGCTGTTGCAAAACTTTGTCAAACTCACAACATCGAGCCTCACGAGATTGCCCAGGTAGGTGACATAGCCAGCCCATGTGCTGCATTAACAACTGTTTGTGAACACCCCTGGACATCATTATGGCATTTCCGGGGACAAGGTAAGCCCAGCTAGCCACTTGACCGTGCAAAACTGTGTTGTGGGCGCCGTGTGCGAGACCGGGTGCATCACTGATAGCTCACACACATGAAGTCGTAGGCACGGAGGAGAAAATCAAAGGTAGCGCAAGTGCAAGGCATGCTGCAACAACCAGCCAACACAAACTCGTCACGTACGTTTGTTTGCATAGATGTCGGTGTCGCGAGGGGCTTCACATCTTGTTCAGTCATGCGGCGTGCATTTTAAAATTGATTTTAAATACGTTCTAGGCTATATCTGCCGTTTTATTGTGTGCATGTGTGCATGTACTTGACAAGAGCACATTATCATACCACACTATTGAAAGATTAACCGCAGCAGCTCAAGGTTGATAAACACAACTATGCAGTACATAATGCCTTCTTCGTTTGCCTGTGCTTACCGTATTTACTCGTTTCTACCGCGCCCTCGATTATAATGAGCACCCGATTTCCACCGTTCCACTGTTTATGGCATGTGTTGCATGTATGGCCTCTATAGCGCTATTCATTCTAAAAAAATATCATTGAAAATATATTTCACAGCGTTGTCTGTGTTACCATTTCATTATTCTCTGATTGGCGAGATTCTAAACACTCTTTGTTGCCCTGAAGAAAATGGGTATCATAAAGATTTGTTTTCAATCACTTCGAGTGTTACATTCTTCATGTTGTTCATCTTAATTTGTTACAGAGTGCTGACACATGGTCCGCCTTTCTCGACATCTTGGCTGCCAGCCAACCGCACACGACAGAGCTTATGCGGCAAACAGCCGTGCTGACTGAACCATCTAGGTTTTCCATGGTGTCGAGGACATTCACAGCCTGATTTGATCTCTTCAAGTTTTAATATTTATTGCACATTGCAGAAGTGAACAAAGATAGTTTTGTTCCATCATTAAAATTTCCAGTTGATAGTTGGCACTGGCCTTCCCTTGCAATCACACATGGTGTGCTGTTATTACTGACGAATATTTTTCAATGCACTGATGGATTACGTGAATTATACACCGCTGTAGGCGTGATGATTGAGTGACCTCAATATTGCAGTGGATTGCCTCACGAATCGATCGAGAAACTTTGTTGAGTCTGTCGAGGCAAGTTTTGACGTCTCCTCATAGGAGGCCTAGGCCCGGCCACCTGAACCTGCTGATTTCTTATAATAAAGTTTATTCCTCCTCCTGTCGAAACGTGGCGGTGTTACAGGAGCCTGTCGTGCGCTTTATGGGCTTTCTTTCGACCCCATGAGCACTCTGGAAAATACACTGGGAGGGATGGCATGGGTGAAATGAGTCAAGTCAGCACACATAGGCCTGTGCAGGGTTCCCCTTTGAAAGGGGGGGGGGGGGTAAATGCTTTTTGCAATGCTCTCCCCCTGAAATATGAGTGAAACTTTGGGCCCTCCCCTTTAGAGTGACTAAGGAAGGCAGTTGCCCGCCGTGCCCTCCCCTGTGTGCACGCCCATGTCAGCACTTGTCATCAGCTCGAACGTATGTGATGAAACGCAATTGCTTTCTCCCGTTGGTTACTGTTGCACGAGTGTGGCTCATTGTGTAATTCTGGGCTCAACAGAGGGTGGGACCAATACGTGGTGACCCCTCGTCGCAAGATGCGCATCTGATGCAGATGCCGCTCTTGATTTCAGTCGGCTATTGGACGATAGCATGCCGTCTGTTCGACGTCGAACAGCGGTTGCCGGCCGCTCCGAAGAGGGTGTGCGCTGGAATCTGTATGAAAAAACGGGCGGCTGAGAAAATGACCCCAGGCTTCGCTTCGAAACTCCCTCTGCCGCACACGGCTGCCAATGTTATTTGACTGAGATAGGCATAACAGTGTCTGCTATCTGCAAGATGTGTTTTCTCACGAAGCACAAGTTGTGGCTCATGAGTCATAAACTTAAATTAAATGAGCAAACCTCGTCACTATGCATCTGTTGGAAAAGCGGCATAACGCTACAAACTCAACAAATACACCGTAGGCACCAAGTTCTAATCTCGCGATTCCAATGAACATTTTGAAACTATGACAGCAAACAAACAGCTGCCGACACTCACGGCGGCAGATTAAACGAATGATTCGTCCAAGTGTTTATCGACGTATACATGGACGTCTACGAATCGATCTGCTACTGAGCGATAGCAAGCGCACACAGCTACACTGACACATGGCTCCTTGCTGCCGCGTAGAGCCGATCTCTATATAGGTGCGTAGCTACTGGCATAATGTGCTCAGGCTGTCTTCGCTGTCTGCATGGACATTTGCTCTACTTTCTGGGCGGGTTTTCCCGTGGTTTGTTTCTTTTTCCCCCTTTTGCACATTCTTCCAAACAGCAGAAGTTAACTAAGGGTGCGTGCGCCCCCTATAGACCAAGCATATTCAAAACAGCGCATCTGTTCCAAGCCTACCTGCCCACCTGAAGGAACTCACTTGTCATCCCCCTCCCCCTCCTGATGAAAATATTCTCGTGCTACCCCTGCTTCTTCGGCCACTTCGAGCTTTCGTCTCTACTCGACTTCTTCTTCATCCGTCGTTCCCACCTCTCCACCGATGGCGCTGAGTCATGCTGAGTCGGGAAAACTGCAGGAGTTGCAGGAGATAGCACCATTTTTTTATCCTCCGCCGCCATTTTTTTGCGCTAACCGCGCACCTTACGCGGCACATGCAATGCCGCACGACGAGGTGGAAGTGAACGGCGCCGTATTTGATTTGGGTTGTCATCTGAAAAGCATGCAGTACGCTTTCAAAAGAGTAACGCCACATGTTCTGTGTGCGCTGCTAAGCTGAACATCAGGGGGCGCATTCTGAAGTTCTTGAGGGAGGCAGAGGGGGAAAATGCTGGACGCCGTTTATGAATGTTTGCTCATGTGATTTTATATGTCCACGTGTGTGTGCACACCTAAAAAAATATTAGTTGAAATCCCCATACCAGTCCCCTGGCGATGCCGCTGCTTGCTGATGGTGCTTATTGTCATAATGTCGTCGGAGGTAAGTGTGGTGCACTCAACGCGGCTTGAGTAGCGGCAGACACCATCCAAGCCTTCTTGCTTTTCGGATGCTAATGCGTAAATGTATCAAATTCAAAGCATTTCTCACTGAACTTCGGTGACTTTGAGTGTATCTATCTATCTATCTATCTATCTATCTATCTATCTATCTATCTATCTATCTATCTATCTATCTATCTATCTATCTATCTATCTATCTATCTATCTATCTGTCTGTCTGTCTGTCTGTCTGTCTGTCTGTCTGTCTGTCTGTCTGTCTGTCTGTCTCTGTCTGTCTGTTATCTATCTGCCTCTGGCTTTTAGCTCTCCTGGCCGTTTACATAACGGTATCGATAACAAACTTGGTATGGCATTACGTGACTGTATGAAGAACATATTTGACTAGTCATAACATGTATATCATAGATGTCATGATTTACATTTCATGATCCTGCAGTCATAGGCGTACCAGCCGGGGGGGGGGGGGGCAAGTTGGGCGCGAGCCCCCACTGAGAAAATATGGGGGGCTGAGCCCCACCACTTTCGACAGTGGTCACTCTTGGCTGCACGTTGGGGAAACCAAGAAATAGGGTGTAGTTTTTCAATCCAGCAGTAATTACTCAATTATGTTTCTACGGGAGAATGAAATTGTTACGAGGCTGTGTTACAATATAGTAATATTTTGCCGATATTCCCGCTTTGGTTTCTTTCACACACACACACACATATATATATATATGTGGTTGATGAGTAAAGTAAGCTTGCCTCCCCCCCCCCCCCCCCAACTTCCACTTGCGAAAAAGTTGGTACGCCACTCTTGCCGTGGTTTCGTTCACACGGCATGTTGCAAAACTGGTATTGTATGACATCATTGCATGGTGAACACAAGTGACAGACCCTGATCTAAAAATCATGACATGTGTGTCATGTAACAACATGACTACGTTCCACGCTCATGATGCGCTTGCGGCCGTTTCACTAGCGTTACATATACCAAATTCGGTATTACGGGACATGAATAGATGGCGAAGGTATGATACTGGTGCAAACATGATAAACATGAGATGCGTGTCATGTAACAGCATGACTACATGATGCGCTCATGTCCGTTTTGCTAGCTTGACATGTACCAAAGTCGGTATTATGCGACGCCAATGGATGACCAAGGTATGTGACTAGTGCAAACATGACAATCATGAGATGCGTGTCATGTGAGAACATGACTGCACGCCACTTTCAAGACGCCAATACATTTCGACGTGACGCGGTGCGCCTGCTCGCCGACGTTCATTTTGTCCCGTCACGCCGGCGTTGCCACGCCAGGCGCCGGTTCTGCCATACATAGAGTTACCCAAAATTAACTAGAGGGCACTCTGGCGCTGCGATCGTTCAGCGACCATGGGAATGATTGGTAGTACACACATTTGCCTAAGCTTCGTACTTGCGGGCGGCGAATCGGACTTGCGGCATCGTTTATTGCCGTGTTTCAGTTTTGTTTTGAAATAAAAAACAAACTCTTTTCAACTTAGTGACTTGATTCGAAATGAAAAGCTTAAAAGAAAAACGTTGTGAAGTGCAAACGGTGAACATTTGCTAATTTAAGTTTTCACAAAAAAACAGCTTCAAGCCACACGGACACACACGGAGCCAGAAGCAGGCCAGAAACACAAAAATTAGACAAATGTGTGTACTACCCATCATTCCCATGCTCCCTGAAGCGCCGTGTGTTGCAAACGTGCAGCTCCCATAGACACTAGCGCCAGAGTTCTCTCTAGTGTATATTGAGAAACTCTATGCTGCCTTATACTCGCAGGCGCGCGCCGCGCTGCGTTGCTTTGACGCATGCGCATTTCAGCGCGTCTGGCGTCCCTCCGCCACGGAATGTGGGAGACGCAGTGTTGTCTGGGTAACGCATCGGCGCGAAATGCAGCATGTCGCATTTCGCGGTGGTTGCCGTCGGACGCTGGTCGCGCCTGGCGTCAGTGCTCGCGTTTTGCTAACGTATAGCGTCGCTGCCCCCCGGTGTGCGCGCGCGTCAACGCAACATTGGAGTATATTGGGCTCTTCATGATGCGCTCGCGGCCGTTTCGCTAGCTCCACATATACCAAATTTGGTGCTACGTGACGTCAATGTATGACGAAATGTATGACTGGTGCAAATATGATGATCCTGACAAGCTTGTCATGTAGGAGCATGACAACATACCACGATCATAGCGTGCTCGCGGCCTATTTGCTAGCTACACATATACTAAATTTGGTATCACGGGACTTGAATAGATGGCGAAGATAAACGACATATCAAAACATGATATTCATGACACGGAAGTCATGTATGGCATCAGTTACCTCGACCTCGTAACGTTGTGCTGATTTTAAAGTGATATATCAACATTTCTCTCTCGTGCTTCTCATATCATCGATTCCTACTTTACGTGAAATCTGCCTTTTTTTTTTTTTTTTCAAATTGCACTCGCGTTGAAGTCGTAATAATTGGTTGGCAGATCTCGGAACGCATATATTGAAAGGCTTCATTTTTGATCAGCTCATTGCGGCGTCAGAGACACCGCAAGTTCACGGTTGCGCGAAGAAAAATCGTGAAATGCTGTCAGCATAAATAGATTCGCGTGACGCATTCTCATACAGCGTCAGTGGCAGGGTCACCTACTTGCGCACCCCGTCTCGCGATTCTATGCAAACAGTTGTCAATGACACGTACAACTCCGACGAAGATTATCATATTTGTGAGTCGTGACTTTTGCATCCAACTTTTCAGCTGCACGGTGCTCAAACATTAGTTCTTTTAGATGCGGAGCATCTTATACTAGCGCCTTGTAGTGCGCCGTCCGCACCGCTTCTCGAACATTCGACAGCTGACGCGCGCGCATGCGCCGACGCGCCGTCGCCCACTCTTCCACCATCTGTGCATCCCTTCCTCCTCTACACACCGCGCGTGCTTCACTCCTCCACCATCTGTGCACCCTTCCTCTTCTACACACCGCGTTCGACATCTAATATTCTCCTGATTCTCCAGTGGACGCGCATGTGGCGTCGCGCTTCGAGAACATTCAACAGCTGACAGCGCATTGGCCGTCGTGCTGTATATATACTCAAGGTCGGCGCTCGCTCGCTCAGTTGCCGCTCGTCGGTTGGTTTGTACGGCGCGTCGACGTCCAAGGTCGCGGTGAAATGAATTCCAACGAATCCACAAACACAATGATCGACGTCCCTTCGACCAGCGCCGCCCTTTCGCATACGTGTGTACGTGTTCACTCATTTAACACCCCCTCCTACAACCACGTTAACCAATTTAGCCATCGACCCAAGTAAGTCGCAATTTAACACCCCATTTCACAACCACGTTAACCAATTTAGCCATCGACCCAAGTAAGTCGCACTTTAACACCCCGTTAACCAATTATATGGTCCGCATCCTCCTCAGTGTTCCCCCGAGGGAAGCTGCGGGCAATTTTTTTTTTACGCTAGAGGCTGAATGCAGCAAACTTACCATCTTATAAACAGTGCAGCGTTGATTTCATTGCTACTGATAATCTACCCTAGAACGCAATAAAATTTCTCAGCCGAAGCCTCCCGGCCGTCGTCTTCTCCCTCTTTTTAACCATACCCGTTTGACTCTGTCTGCGCAGTTTGTAGCTCTAAAACATGCTAAAAGGATAAATGTCGTGGCGAATTCTGCTTATCACCTTGGCACGCCATTTCGTCCAATCGTCACAGCACCGGGGCCATCTGCCGAACTCGAACCCCCGTATTCACAAACTCTGCTCAACTCGAATTTCGTGCTTCACTGCGATGTTACAATGACGCGGCGTTTCTCAAGAATCGCTGCAGATTATCGTTGCATGGCCTCCAATATGGCCGATACGTAGTGACTGGCTCTGCCCAAAGACGGCGCTTTTATCGACTTTTTCAATTCAAAGTTACACGCGTTCACGGAAGGGACGTCTAGTATACGGCGGTAAGATATGCTATCATTGAAGAGACAAAGTACGCTCGCCTTTATGCTTTGCCTGCGACGCTCAAGAACATCGCCTGATGCGACCACACGAGAGAGGAGCGCCAGACCTAGCAGGACAAAGCCAGTTCATAGCAGTTCTTTCGCTGACGTTAACGAGGGCAGTTGCAGAAGGTAACGCTTGGATCTCTGGCGAGGTCTGACTACTATCAGTGCGGTGGCCTCTCAATTAATTGTGAGTATTCTTTATACTTAATTCAACTTTTCAAGTCGTTCATTACGCAGTCGTACTGTTAAGTAAAGGAAACGCCGTTACTCGACTGACATCTTAGTTGTGCGAGTTACTGGAAATGATACTCGTCCGATTAATCACGCTGGTCAAGGTGAACTTCACAGGAAGTCGCCGTGAGCATCGTGTGTAGCGCTTTTGCAGCAGTTATACTACGCGGTTCCCTGCAGAAAAAGCCAGGCCTACGTGGAGAGAAGACGTTAATTGTCTAGAAAATGCCTTATAATAATTGATGATTAGGGTGTTGTACAGCCGGAGGGTCTGCAGCCTTAGATTTGCAGGCAATTGCCCCGCCCTGTTTCCTCTTTGCTAGATGTATTGAACTAATGCAATTTTTTTTTTTTGCTTTTACTGAGATGATAGCTACGTTTCGACGGAAGCCCGGCAAAACGCGGAACACTGTTTGTCTGTGTATCCCTGGCGCCTAAGACGCATTTTTATAGCCTGAGGATCCGGCGTCAAGCTTTGAATATGATGAACATTTGGAAGTGGACTAAACGTTTGTGTCTGCATACGTGTCTACGAAGAAATACCGGGCGTTAACGTGAGCAGAGAAAACAAGTAACTAACCACGTGCGCGCGCCCACACACTATAAAAAGTTTTCTAAAGGAGCTGCGCAGTTACCCCTAAAAGGGCTCTTCGCTTCTCCGAAAGCCGGAATGTGCGCAAAATATTGCTTACGGCACGGCAAGGAGGGGCACTTTACTCCTTGTGGAGTAAAAAGACCGTTTTCTAGGGTAACTGCAGGAATGTTCACACCGTGTGCAAACGACCCATCAGTGCCTACAGATGCCTGTTTCCTTTCAGACGGTGCCGTAGTGCATTGTGGTGTAGTGGCTATAGTGTACGCGCATGCTAACAGAGTGGGTGCGAGTTCGAATCCGGTGTGTTTGCTGTAAATTTCCCGAAATGTATTTCTGAATGTGGGGATCGCACATCGATTGTACAACTAATAAAATGCCTGCACGCTCTTACAAAGGCTGGTTAAGTCAATATAAACATATAAAGTCAATAAAAATATATATAAAGTTTTCTTTTGCGCAAAAAAAAAAAACTGTTGCTCCTCCTTTGCGGGGTAACTGCGAGAGCGCGGTTACTCCATCGCTCCCAAAATGGTGCAATGACTGTGGCTGGTTAGTTACTTCTCTAAAGGAGCAACCTCGATACCCCTCCTTCTCCTTTGTTTTTTAGCGTGCACGCGCGCGCATACTATTAATTTATACCGTTCAGACAAAAACGGCTGGCTTACCCGAGCTCAAGTTATCGGCTACACGCTTCAAGCATTTACGATGCACTGATGTTCTTCACAGGCCTGCAGTAATAGCTTGAAAATGACTCCGGCTATACATGTACAATGTTCAAGAGATGTTTTACCATGGAATAAAAGTGAATAGGATGATGAATTTTTCTTACACTGGCACGAACCCACTGCAGGTAATAATAAGCCGCGAGATCTCGCGCCACGCGACCTTAGAAGAAGAAGTAGGAGGTCCCTGAAACGCTAGAGTGTTTCAACGTGCTGCAGACTCCTGTTCATTGAAGGCCTGAACCACCTCACAAAATCGTCCTTGCGGTCTGAAAGGTTCTTCAATGGGCGGACATCGAAAGAAGCATGGCACCCGTCCTCGTTCACAGGCTTCACGTGGTTCTGTGCCCGAAGACGTGGTGCAAACAGCAGGTACGGTGGCTGAAGCGACAACTTTGACAAAGAAATCGTCCGTGCCAAGAGAACGGTCTTCTAAAGGGCGAATAGCTAAGCCTTCGCAAGACCATCGACCGGTTGAACCTCCGACAGTCGTTGCCGATGCGCAGGTTCAGAAGCTGACCGAGGTGCCGCCCCACGCCCTGCTTGCTGTAGCCAAGTTTAAGGCGGGGACAGGCAGCAAAGGGGAGACACGTTTTCCGTTGCCATTGGGATCGTCAACAAGTGTGGCTGGGACACAAGCGGCATCAGAGCAAGCAGCGCAGCGTACTGCCCATGAAAGTCGCCCTTCAGAGCTGCAAGAGGTCAACACGAAAAAGACAGACGGATTGGGAGCTGCGCCAGCCATTGTGTGCTCTGCTGTCCTCGTGATATCCGCGTTTGTGACTTTCCTGACCATTAGCGAAGTGATACACTTACCCAGTCACGAAGGCCGCTCCGCCTTTTGCTGTCCGAGCGATGTTCAGACTCTCGCACTGTACGCCAATGCCAGCGTCGACCCGTGCCAAAGCTTCTTCGACTTTGTCTGCTCCAACATCGTAGCGCAGCGAAGCCGGACGACCCGACCGACAGCGTCCTACAGCACTTCAGCTCTTCCGTTTCGATTGAATCCGAGCTTCGAGCTTGATGTGCTGATGGCGGCCAACGGCTCCAGAAGCGAGGTGAGCACGTTCTTGAGGTCCTTCTTCGACTCGTGCTTGAATACGGACACCAATGGCCAAAGTATTATAAACGAGGTCGGAGAAGCCCTCGTTCAAATCGCTGGAGATCACCTGCGAGACATGAGGCCCGTGAGTGCTGTCGCGTACCTGCTGCTGACGAACATCAAGTACGGTATTCCATCGGTTGTTTTGGTTGTATTCAAAGAGCTAGACGAAATTTTATTTGCGCAGAATCGGCGCGAGGGATGCCAGACATCCGACAACACGCTGGAAGCATGCGTAAACTTCTCCGTGGCGAAGCTTAATCAAATGTTTAAGAAAGCAACTAAGCCTAATGAAGTCGCTGCTTATGCCACTTCGGCGGAGAAAGTTTACCAAAAAGATGCCGTTCTGGAGAACTACGCAGGCGCGAATGCTACCGAGCTTTTGAAACGATGGCACGTGACGACGGCGCTGAAGGCGATATCAATAGGCCTCAATGAAACTACGCGCGTCGACATCATCGGTACACGCGGGATCGACGCCCTGTTTGGAATGTTAGGCACGTCTAGTGGTGACCCGGCGGCAGGGTACTTCCTCGCATCGAGCACGTGCAACCTCATTATGGACCTACAGTGGGATTCAGCGCTGTCGAGCAAGATAGATTTCTGCGTGAACTTAGTAGATCTCACGCCAAACGTGCGGAACGCAATGTACGCGGTAGAATTCATCACTCCCGAACGAAGTCAGCAGGTCATTCGTGTTGTCAACGCCATCATCAAGACGATCAAGTCGGAGTGCACGTTGAGCTCGATATTTCGCGCCGAAGACGTGTCACTCTTGAAGACGTTCTTTGACAGCATGACCCTCGTGTTGCCCCAGATGTCCAGTCCCTCGAGCATCGCGGGCATCCACTTCGCGCAGAGCTTCGTGCAAAAACTTCTCAGAGGCCGCGCGTCGGAACACGAGACTCGTCTGGGCTTGGCTCAGCGTGGCTTGCCCTTCGAAAGCGTGGGAGCTCCCGGGCGGGATTATAACTATGTGGCGCTCCAGAACGGAGACACAATTGTAATCTCGCCAGTGCTCTATTCTTTCATGCGACTTGATCCGACGCACACCGACATCTTCAACACTCCGGTTATCGCTCAAGCCTTGGCCGAATCCATCTGGACATTCGTTTTACGAGATTCCGAGCTGTTGTGGTCTCGCGCTGCGAGGGCCGGCATCGAAGGCCTCGTGAACTGCTTTCAGGACAGATACTTGATGGTAGTCAAGACGTTGGGCACTCGGGAGGACGAACTCGAGGTTGTCGCTGCGTCGTTGGCTCTCTCATCCGTCGGGAAGAGTTTCGAGGAACGTGACTGGTACAAGGTGGAGCCGGCGTGGCCACACTGGAGCATGTCGCACAGCCGGTTCTTTTACATGCGCGAGGCGTTTTACCGCTGCCCGATGTATTCGAGGCCCGCGGGGAAAGATATCGTGGACGTACCTCTGATGTACGACCAGGCCTTTTCCAGAGCTTTTCAGTGTCAGAGAAATGATCGAATGGCAAAAATACGTGGGTGTGCGTTGACTCAAACGTAACATCATTTTCAATATAATGACGTTACTTTTTTCTGTAGGCTTGCAGTAGTTTTTATGCATTAGGTTGCCACGATGTACCGTGGACGTGAATGTTTGCATTATAGCTGCTGCATATGCAACATGCACCTTGAGCGCCGTTGACTGACAGTGGCTTGCCACAATTGTGATGCCTTTTTTTGCGCAGAGAAGCAAGGTTTTTCGAAAGTGTCTTACATGGTTAGTGCACTGGGCAGTGCGCGTATTATGTAAAGTTACGTGCGCTGTGTCTCCACCGCGCTAACTTGTAAATTTAGTGTATGCATGTGTTTGGGACATCAGTCCCACGCGTTCTGAGCAAATGCGCATTAGTTCAAAATGCCTATAGAAGTCTTTCCCACACTTCACATGACATTATTGAATAAATAAGTGAAGTATTTTAACTTGAAGTGGAATACTGATCAGCCTGCTCAGTGACTCACTGCAACAGCTGAAACCAAGTTTTTGCACAAATCAGCTATTTTTTGCGCATAGAATATACCAATCGGAAACGGAAGGCATGTGTGTCAAAGCGTGTGTGAGAACAAAGAATGTCAAACGAGGCCGTCTGAGAGATGCTTGTTATAAAACGTGTACATTTCGCTGCGTTTTTTTTAATAACATATCCTTTACAAGTCATGGAAAGAAGGTGAAAGCTAGAGGGACGTAAAAGTGGAGAACGCTAACAAACTCATTTGAAAAGAAATAGCGAAACTGGACGATTTAGTAGACTAAGCCGGTTATTTTCAGATTGTTTCTAGGCGTTGGTATGACATATCTGATGCCACACAGAATAGGCCGCACAAATTACGCCTGGCTCAAACAACTTCGCCAGCAAAACAAAAAACAACAGAGAAAAAATTGAAAGGACGCTTAAGCTTCGTCTTCAAGAGTAGAGTGCGATAGCGTAATCGGGCCTTGTGCGCATTGTCATCTGCACTGCTAGCCTGCTTCGGTTCTCAGTGCGTGGCTCAACCGCGCCGTTAAGTAACGAAGGACTGTGCGCGTATAACATTGGCCGTTTCAAAGTATCATTGAGTGCCCATTGAAAGTCCAGTTAATTGCCCACTACGTCATAATAATTTCTCTTGCGAATCAGTGAAGGGTCATCCTCTACGCGTCCATAGGGCTCTACGGAGCTGTTCACTTTGTTGACGGTTCTGGTGCTGTTGATGATTTATTACACCTGAGCGCTTGATGACGGGCGGACATTTAAAACACTCAATAGTTGTTCAATTCGCATCTTTTGACGCATGACGCGATTCTACGTTTCTTCCCCGCAATATATGAGGTGTTAAGGAGATGCTGTGTATTGTGGCGTTCGTTTAGTTTCGTTTTAAGCTTCGGTTCATGTTCGGATTGTGATGTGGCGCCTTGCGCTGTTTGGTGACGTTCAAGGCGGACGTTCTTCTCTCGACGATCCGCGCCCAAGTCGTGGGTGGCTGCCACTGGCAGCGTCGCCGTGCTGCGGCGCTTCGTACTTCTTCTTCGTCGGCGTCGCGGCCAGCTCAACCGTGACACAACAGGAGATTCTTTCCCCTACATGACAATCGTACAGGTTTTTTTTCCAAAGGAGTTTACACAAAAATCTCGTGGCTCTATGGTAGACATAGCTTGCAATCGATACTCACTCCGACCTTGAAATTTCAAATGCGAACCTTCCTGTAGTCGAGCTCAATCTGGTGTACGAGACGACTTCCCTTCGTGCGCATGCGCGTCTCTTCCCCTCTCTCTCTCATCTCCCTCACCTGGTGACGCCGACGCAGGCAGTGTCTGGAAGCGAGTTTTTGATTGAAAAGACTGACTGCTGACGCTGCACAACCGTTCACTGGTCCCCTCGTACATACAGGCGCTGGATCTTGACCTCCAACGTAGTCGGGTACCTGTCGGAGATTTCTCCTTAGCATTCTCCAACTATAAAAATTCGTAGCGAGTGTGTTACCTAAAAACGTACGGCGGGTATCTGTTTCCAATAGGAATTTCCTGTCTCTCATTGCCTATTAGCAGGGATTGCCATGTTCCAATAGGAAACATTGGTCCATCAGTGCGTGCATTGCGTCTCCCTAGGTGTCCTTCCTGAGCAACGCCGCGACGAGTGCCAGTGTCAACGCCGCCGCCAGTGTAAGCATTAGCGCCCGTGCTTCGCATGCACACATGGTTCTTCCTTAGCAGGAGATAGTGTAATTTTTTATTATTTCATTTGAATCTTGATTTTTCAGTCACATACAAGATGATGTTCTTTTGCTCAATACCAACGTGACCGATGCTGACGTCGGTATTTCTGCGAAGCAAGCTCTTTGACACTATCGCGATCTCCCACCACAAGAGGTCCCTGATCTATTCTGCCAGTCCGCAATGGTTCCAGAAAACTCATGGCTGAGAAAAACTGGTCTAGCTAAATATACGGTGTTGTGTGGTCGGTTGAGTCCTGGTGGTGCCCCACTGTGACGCAACTGGCTGTGAGAAGATGCCCATGAAAAGTAATAGAGAAAATAAAAATAACGTTAACATTAATTTCGAGAACAAGTTGAGATCACACAATGGTGATTCTTCAATTTATTTATGGAGTTTTACAAGGAGTTTCTTGAGAACAATATTTTTTTTTTCTGAGCATGCACCCTGGGAATCAGGAGAGGTGACGGAGAATGATTGCCCAACGTCACAATTGCTGTAGCGTACATTGGCGCTATTCGGTAAGTCGTGCAAATATAACCTTGAGTAATTTGTTTCATTTTTGTTTTGTCATTTATAGTAAATTACATTTTGATCAATTTTAATATTTGACATTTTCCTATGTTTCTGTTACTGCATGCTGCTTTATCAGATGCCATAGCGGGTAATAGTCATTAATTCGAAACGAGAACGAGGTTGCTGTTCAAACGTTGCCTGAACGTTGAAACGTTGAACAACAACAACAACAACTTCCCTGTCGGGACATCGCTTGCCTGGTCGTGAATCTTGTGCCCTGTGAATCTTGTGCGCTCGCACGCTTGCTTGCTCTGGGGGTTTGGCTGAAATCTGAGTAGCCTCTACTGAATTTCTTCTTGGATAGGCGTATCTAAAGCCTTAGCATTGATTAGCTAGTACCCTTCTGGCTAGTCAATCCAGACAGATGCCGCTTTCTTCGCCTGGACCAGGGACTTATCTCTGGTCTGCTTCTCTTTCACCGCAGGAGCTACCAGTGGACCAGTTCCTACGCAATGGCGTCGCTTCCGTTCCTGTGGCCCTAGTCCCAAGCAACGACGGAGTCATTAAGATGAAAAACCCTAAAGTGATCCAGTCGGAACTCAAAGCAGCGACAACTCACTATCACACCATCACAGAGGTCCGGCAGTTTGGCAAGGGAGGCATTGTCTGCTTTTCTCCTGACCAGCTCTGTGTCAAAGACTTACTTAAATGCTCGATGTTCGCTACCAATCCGGTGAGCGCCTTCATTCCTCCTCACCTAGCATGCGTCAGAGGTATTGTCCGAGGCGTAGACATCAACATGACTCCAGCTGAGGTCCTAGAGATGTTCTCTGAGGCAGGTGCTATTGCAGTTTATAGATGCTCACGAGTTGTAGAACAGACAAAGATCCCTACTGAGTCTGTAATTGTCACATTTGCCGGGTCGATTCGCCCCACTGAAATCAAGGCGTGGCCTTTAATATTCAGAGTCGAACAACTGTCACCTCGTCCCCTCCAGTGTCAGAAATGTTGGCGCTATGGACACACTTTAAAAGGATGTAGGTCAGCTCCCAGATGCCGAAAATGTGGTGAGGCACATACTGCAAATGAATGCAATTGTACTGAAGAAAAGTGTTGTCTTTGTCATGAGCAGCACTGCGCAGATAACGCTAATTGCTCAGCCAAAGCGCGGGAGACTCAAATTATGGAAATTGTTGATCGCAGACGCTGTTCACGAAAAGACGCCATCGCTGAAATTCAGGCAAGAACCCAGGGATATGCTGGTGTTGCAGCCCGACATAATGCAACTTTAGAAGCTTCTCTTTCAGTGTCCATTGCAGACATGATTGAAAAAGCGATGGAGAAAGCTATAGATCGCCTGGCCACCACCCTTTGTGACTCCTTATCTCATATTGTAGCCACTCAGTTGACGCAAATATATGGGACACCAAGAGATATGAAGGATACTTCCCAAGACAACGTAACTCTCCCACCAAGTGAAGCAGACGCAGAGTCATCTCCTTCAGGGGTACAGGCTGCAGGGCCCTCTTGTACAGACAACCAGAGGATAGGTGAAGACATACTAGAGGATGATCAGGATTATGATGATATGGACATGGACATCAAATCCCTAAAGCGCACTCGATCCCCTGTCTCCAAAAATACTGGCTCTTCAAAACATTCAAAAAACAAAAAATACCAGAAGGAGAACCTATCGAAGAGCGATTTTCTTAAAGACAGCATTTTAGATAAGGTAGTTGCCGAAACAATTCTGTCAAAATGATAGGTTCTATCAAAATTCTTCATTGGAACTGCCGATCTATTCATTCAGCTAGTACAGATTTATTGTATTTATCTTGTAAATTCAATCCAGACATTATTGCACTGCAAGAAACGTGGCTGTCAGCACATAATTCGTTTTACCTACCTAATTGCCGGTCTTTTCGCCTGGATCGCCCATCCAAAGGTGGAGGTTTAGCGTTCTTTGTCAATAATAAAATTAGTTCAAAGATCAAAACTTCGTACAAAAGTATATCCCCCGAATGTGAAATTTTCGCTTTAGACATCACCTTGCCTGGATGCTCTCCCTTCTCTCTGGTAAATCTTTACTTTCCTCTGGGTGTACAAGACACGCGATGTTTAGACATGGCTGTTAGTTCGTGGTGCACAGAAAAAATTATGGTTGGAGATTTTAATTCTCACCACACTAGTTGGGGTTTTAGGACTGATCAATGTGGACAACGCTTGTGGGACTGGTCTATAGACCATAATTTATCATGCCTCAACGCTAGAACTCCCACATTTATCCGAGACCGATCCCGCTCTGCCTTAGATTTGAGTTTTATCAGCTCGGGTATTTCTAGCGTATCTTGGACTACTCTAGACTGCGCCACCAACAGTGACCACTTACCAGTACTGTTTGAAATTTCTTGCCCCATTATTCCATCTTACTCCCAAGCTCGAACCTTTATCAATTATTCCAAATTTAAAAATGACCTAGAAGTTGCTTTGACTACCCCCACTGAAGACAACGATGAAAATAAAGCCATGAAATTAAGTGCGGTAATTAAAAGAACGTTCAAAAAAGCAGAATTTTCTATTGAGTCTGATACGAGAAAGCCTTGTAGTCAGTGGTGGAATTCTGAGTGCTCTCGTGATCATAGACGACGACAAGCGGCTTGGAAGCAGCTAATTCATAATCAGTCCCCCAAAAATTGGGCAGATTACAAGTTTATTGCTGCTACATTTAAGCGCACCGTGGCTAAAGCTAAAGAAGACTATGACAAAAAACATTTCGACTTTCTTTCCAAACCTAGAAATAAGAAAGCGTTATTCCGATATATGAGATCGCGCAAAATTCTGCCGTCTCTAGCTAACTCTGATTATGACAGGTTATCGACGGAAGAAATGACTAATTCGTTAGAGGCAATCGGAAGAGGTTTAGCTAACAGATTTTCGTCGACTTTGACAATCAACTGGCAAAAGTCCTCTATAAAGACTGACTACGAAAAAGTGACATTGTCCGAAATGTCAAGCGTAATTAGAAACTTACCCTCTTCGGCTCCTGGTCCTGACGGTATAACAGTTCCTATGATTAAAATTTTATTCCAGATATCACCCGGCGACGTCCTCAACCTTATAAACTATTCCTTAAGCAATGCCTGGATACCACATGACTGGAAAATAGCTAGAGTGATTCCCATATTAAAAAAACAAGGGTCAGGTTTTAACATTGACAACATCAGACCAATCTCTCTAACATCTCACCTGATCAAAATTATAGAGAGAGTTCTCAATAATAGAATAAAAGTTTGGATGGCTGACAAGCTAATATTGAAACCATTTCAAATAGGTTTTCGTAGCGAATGCTCAATTTGGTGTGCTCATGCCGACTTAGAGAGCCGAATACAGCTTGCCCGAAAAAGACGACAATACGCGGTACTAGTAACACTAGACATAGCTAAAGCTTATGATAGCGTTGAGCACTCAATTTTATTGAATTCTTTACACGAATGTGACTTTCCGCGATATATTGTTGATTGGGTAGCAGAGTTTCTAAAATCGAGAGAATTTTATTGTGCAAAGGATGGATGTCACTCATCTAAATTCAAACAGCAACGTGGAGTACCTCAAGGGGCGGTCCTATCTCCGCTGTTATTCAATGTGTTGATGAGCTCAATTCCCATTGAACGAGATATCACTGTCTACATTTATGCAGACGACATTGCATTTTTCGTTGCAGACAGTGACATTTATTCTTTGCATCAAAAATTGCAAAAGTACATGTATTCTCTTGAAATTTGGCTGCATTCAATTTCATTGTCTCTAAACATCAGTAAAAGTGCGCTCCTGGTGTTCCCTATAGCAGATTCTATTCAAATTTCAGTACTTTATAATCAGGAACCGATTCCACAAGTAGAGTCTATCAAATATTTGGGCATTATTTATAACGAGAAACTTAACTGGAGCCCTCACATAGACTATAACGTGGCAAAGGCACAACGAGCTTCAGGCTTATTGCGAAGGTTGAGCAACAGAAAATATGGGTTACGTAGACACACCTTATTAATGATATATAAAATGTACATGCGCCCAATACTCGAATTTGGGTGTATATTATTTTCGGGTGGCCCTACGTACAAAATTAAACCGTTAGTTCTATTAGAGCGAGAAGCGTTACGGTTGTGTTTGCGACTCCCCAGGTATGTCGCTATTAATGTACTATATCAGGAAGCTCGCATACCAACTATTCTTTGCCGATTCCGTATCTTAACAGTACAAACATACTTGAAATTTTACGGCTTATCAGCGAGACGGTCTGCATATGCCTTTATTAGTGACCCCGACGCCTTCTTCCTCGCTCACTGGCCACGCTTTCGTACTCCCCAGATTATTTTTGTACAAAAGAAACTTGAAAGCATAAAGGTGGATATCAGATCGGTAATTGGAACCAAAGCATTAAATCACAATATTACGATAGAATGTGATGAAATTTTTCCCCCACTATCTAAGTTTCAATCTTCGAGTTACTTAAATGACAGGTTAGAAGACTACATAGCTCATGCGGAAATAAAGAACATAATAGCCACAGACGCTTCTGTGAATAAAGAAAAGGCAGCAGTAGGAATCGTCTCAGATTACCTCGGTTGGTCATTCTCGGTAAGACTACCAGACTTCACTCCGGTTTTCGAAGCTGAGCTCCTGGCTATTATTTTAGCGCTACGAAAACTTCCTTCAAACGAAGAGAGTGCAATGATAATTACTGATTCTCTTTCGCTGTGTACTACTCTCACAGCTTCAGAACAATCAAGAGCTCTAGCGACATTACAAACATTAGTTCCACCTCATGTGAAGTTCCTGAAGTTAGTCTGGGTCCCGGGACACTGTGGCATACGGTTGAATGAAATAGCCGATTCACTATCTCGAGCCACACTTGATGGCCCTGTGATCTCGGTACTACCAGAATCGGAACACATAGTGTCGATCAGATATAGAAAATGGGCTATTTATACGGATATTATGGAAAATATTACTAAATATACGGACTATCAGCACCTAACATACCCCTGGAAACCTCAGTGGAGTCAATCTAAAAAGTTAGAAGTTATTTTAACCAAATTTCGATGTCGTGTCCCTCCATTAAACTTTTACTTGCACAGAGCTGGTCTGGCGATATCCCCCCTGTGTCCATTCTGTGAAGAAACGGAAACAATAGAGCATTACTTTATAACATGTAAAAACTATTCATTAATTAGGAAAAGACTTTTAATTGTTCCGTTTCAAGCAGTAGGTTTTAAATTTAACTGCAGATAATGTTCTAAGTTTCGGTGCCTTTAGCTTGGGACATTGCCACAGGAGCGTATTCGATGCTGTATGCAATTTCATTCGAGAATCAAAGCGCATGTCATAATAATGCCTGCTTAAATATATTTCTGAAGACACTTGTCTAATTTTGAATGAAATTTGCATATTCATTTGATTGTGACCGGGTGAGATAAGCTCGATTGTCTGGTCTACTCAAAATTTCTGTCTTCCACTGTAGTATTACCTCACCTTTTCTCTTCTTGATTCAATCTTCAATTATTTGTTTAGTTTAATATTCCTTTTTAGTTAATTATTATTTTCTATTACATCATTAGTTTTTTCATTAAGGATAAACCTTTTAATATATCTCATATAGGATACTTCTAGATTTCATGGCCAATCCCCCATAGTGGGTATGTGCCAGTGCGAAGGGGCAACAACAACAACAACAACAACAACAACGTTGCCTTTTCGATTCGGCGAAGAACCAATTTGACTTGCTGAAACACGCTGTTGGGAGCTGCCAAGCCCATCAGGAAGCCTCCATCACCATGGCCAAGCGCCAGAAGAAGAAAAGCGCTCTGAGCTCCCACTCCTCTCACTCTCACTCGCGAAGGCCATCGTCCCAACCAGCAGAGTTACCAGACGTTGACGTAACTGAGTCGTCATCTTCACCATCACCGGGCAGCGCAATGTTGTCGACTGGAGGGAAGCCAAGTGAAGATAACCACAATCCAGACGATGCTTCGATATCCGCTAGCGATGCTCGACGCCGGAAGAAAAAAAAGCGCTTCGCGCTACCAGCATGGCCACCCAGGAACGTCGTATCAACACCCGGAGTCGGTAGATGCCGTGGCAAGTGCATCGTCACCCCAGTCATTAGACAGTGTAACCGATCGGTCGCCTGTGACAGGCGTGAAACCAGTGCAGGATCATCAGCCAGACAAGGCTTCGAAAGCCACTGACAATGCTCAACTCCGAGGGCCAACTCAACCGTCTTCTCGCCTCCTAGGTGAAGCGGGCGCCAGGTTCAAGGCGCTGAAAGGCCGAAAGGAGGCACAAGTCCACCCGCGTTTGGCGTCGACATCTAGCTTGGCAACAGGTGCGATCCTAGCGCAATCAAAATCTGCGCCAAAACATGACCGCGCTGCTTCCCCGGACTCTGGCCGTTCATCCGCTGCTCCGGCGCCACCTGCGGTCATTATGAACCAGCCAAGCGAGGGAGTTGGAGCTGCTCCAGCGATTGCGTGTGCAGCGTGCATCGTCATCTCCGCGTTCATAATCTTCATAGTCTTCAAGGAGGCACTGCAATCTTCTATGAGATATCGCTCGTCCTTCTGTTGTCCTAGTGATGTGGAGGCGCTAGCACAGTACGTGAACGGCAGCAGCGACCCTTGCGACAGCTTCTACAACTTCATCTGCGCCGGCGTTGTAGCCAGGCGCTCTGATGAATCCATGCCGATGGCCATGTACTTTTCCTCCGGGCCTCCACGATTAGATGCGAGGTTCGAGTTAGACGTGCTCATGGCGAGAAACGGGACGAGGAGTGAGGTGAGCACGTTCTTGCGATCGTTGTTCGACTCGTGCCTCAACGCAGATGCCGACGAGAAGACCACCCTGGTGGAACTCGAGGCAGCCCTCATTCGCATAGCGGGTGACCAGCTGCGAAGCATGACTCCAGCGAACGCATTCGCGTACCTGCTGCTCTCTAACGTGAAGTACGGGATGCCTTCGGCAATTCTGATAGCCTTTCAAGCAGTCAGTGCTATCTTAGTTGCGCACAATCCCCGCGAGGGCTGCCATTTGTCCGATAAATTATTCCAAATGTGCCTAAACTTCTCCGTGGTAGAGTTGAACAAAATCTTAGGCTGGGAGACAAACATTAGTGACGCCAATGTTTACATCGGTTCCTTAGAGAACACATCTGACAAAGACGTTTCTATGGAACGTTTCTCGGGCAAAAATGCTAGTGAGCTCTTAGAGAGGTGGCAAGTAGAGCCTGCCTTGAAGGCGGTATCCATCGGTTTCGGTAACATCACGCGTGTTGACGTCAGAGGCTTGCCTCAGATAGATTCACTATTCGGGACGCTCAGTGTTGCTCACACATCGAGCAGGCAGGCAGCGGCAAGTTATTTTCTTGCTTCGAGCGCATGCAATGCCCTGATAGATCTGCAATGGCGTCCATCACCATCGATGCCAACCAGAAAAGCGTTCTGCATGCGCCTAATGGACCTCATGCCTAACGTAAGGAATACGATGTACATGGTCGAATTCATCACTCCCGAAAAGAACCACCAGGTAACCCGAGTGGTCAACTCTGTCATCGAGACCGTGAAGTCGGACTGCATCTCAAGCTTGGTGTTTCGACCTGAGGACTCTGCCCTGTTGAGGACTTTCTTCGATAGCATGACGCTCGTGCTGCCTCAGGCGATAAGTCCGTCGGGCATCAAAGAAACGCACTTCACAGAAAGCTTCCTGGAGAAGGTGCTCAGGGGTCAGGCTTCGGAGCACGAGACTCGCTTGGAACTGGCTAGTCGTGGTCTACCTTTCGAAAGCGCCGGCGCTGCCTCTCGTGACTACAACTACATACAGCTCCTGAGTGGCGATAACATCATCGTCTCTCCGGCACTGTACTCTCTGGTGCGAATCGACCCTGCGCACACTGACGTCTTTAACACGCCGGTCATCGCGTTAGCTCTGGCTGAATCTATCTGGAGCTTTATCTTAACTGAAGCTCGACTGTGGTCACCCGCTGCGCGAGCCAATATAGGCGCTCTCGTTCAGTGCTTTCGTCAAAATTACTTGATGACAAGCAAAGAGGGGCGAGACATCGAGGATGAAATCGACACTGTCGCCGCTTCCTTTGCGCTTTCGTCCGTGCTCAAAAGTTTCGAGGAAGCCAACTGGTACAGAGTGGAGACTGCCTGGCGCTACTGGAGCTTGTCTCACAGCCGCTTCTTTTACATGCGCGAGACATTCTACCGCTGTCCCTTGTCATTCAGCATCACGGGAAAGGACAACGTCGACGTTCCTCTGATGTATGCCGATGATTTCTCCAGAGTGTTTCAGTGCCAGTCCGGAGATCGAATGAAGAATAGGAAGGCTTGCCGGTTCGTTTAGGACTGTGGATACTACAAAGTTGTCGACATCCACAGCCTGTGCGTGCCGTTGTGATGACATTTGATACTGAAGGGGAGTGTAACGTTGTTTTGACACCATTTCTGAGCAAGCCAAAATATTGAATACTCAGAAGTCTTCGTGTCATCTTCCACTAATTTGTGTCACGCATAATGATACTCATCAAAGTACCAAAAGATTCATTTTTCTTTGTAGCCAAGAAGCTTATGGTGACTTTGCGCTGTTTCAGGACAGGATGCATAATGCGGCAAATGATGGTTTGTGATGAATCACAACTGAACCTCTGGTTTTTGCCTAGCGAGCCGTTCTCATTTGGTTATATAATGACTAGTATGACAGTATCAGTGAAACTAAGTTTAAGAACGATATTTTTATTCGTAAGATAACGTACAACATCACAATAAGTGTAAGATACTCTCAACATTATAAATTACAATTATTTGCTGATAAGTGACCGGCAGCTTGCTTGGCGAATAACTGATTGCTGATTTCGGTGATTGGCCACATATCGGCTGAATGGAGAACAGCCAGGCATGAAAGCGAGCGATACACGGTACGTTATATATTGTAGCCATCAAGTTTCGAGTGCGCTATGTACGATTTTTCGGAACGAAATGCGCCAGTTTATGGTTCTATAATGCGTGCATACATTTAATAATTCTTGCCACAGTGGCATAATATAGGCTGGTACTCATATCGGATCCCTCATCATTTAGTAGCCGGACTTGCTTATACAAATCACGCATACCAGTTGTTATTCTCACGGGTTTTGCTGACATGTTTCATCATGTGAGCCTCGTATACGCTTAAAGCATAAACATTGAAAAGATCCGGAAGCTACCTTAGTCTTCACTTATAGGTGTTTGAAAGTGCATTCCTGTGGTTGATTACTGTTGTTAGTGTATTTCTGTTGATAGTACATTCCTATTGAAAGTCTGTTCCTGGGAATTCCGGTTGTCCTGTCAGCGCGGGATTGAATAGTGCTGATGGTTGAGACAACCAGCAGAGAAAGCGAGGGAACGAGAGTGAGAGAAATAAAGAGAAAGGAAGAGAAAGAGAAAAATTCTAAGGGTAAAATATTTCTTCGGGAGATGAGATTGGAAAGCTCGTGAGCATGTTCATCCCTTCTTTACTGCAGGGTAGCAAACTGGATGTGCGTCTTGTTAACCTCCCTGCCTTTCCTTGCATCTTTATATCTCTCTCGTAAGCATGTTCGAAAGGCGAGTGTCTTGCACTCGACTATCCAGGCACGCTAGCTGAAGACTGCTTATAACAAGGCCCCAGAAAAGGGAAGTCAGTGTTTAAAGGATTTGTGAGAGGGAGAAGGGGAGAACGGGAAAAAGGTAAGAGTAAAGCATATTATAGAAAGAGAGAAATAAAGAAATAGGGAGAAGTAACACATAGGAGTACTTGCTTGCAACATTTGGTATCTATTCCTCGTTACGTTATCGCGCACGGCTTAGAAGACCAAGACTGGGAGGACTATGAACCACACGAAGGGAAAACAAATAAAAAACAAAACGCAAGCTCAAACTTTTAAACTGCGTTTATTGGACGGACACATACCACTTGCATATTGGTATTGTACTGTTTAAAGTTTTGAAAACGTTTTTATTGCGCGATTGTATAAATCTGTCGACCCAAAAATTTCAGTTGAAAATTTTCTGCTTATGTGGTTCTTCGTCCTCTATGTCGTGTCATCTAAGTGGTGCGCAGTAACTTAATAACTGATAATTTATTAATAATAATAATAATAATAATAATAATAATAATAATAATAATAATAATAATAATAATAATAATAATAATAATAATAATAATAATAATAATAATAATAATAATATTAATGGTTGGGGTTTGACGTGCGAAAACTACCGTATGATTATGAGAAACGCCGTAGTGGAGGACTCAGGAAATTTAGACCACCTGTGCTTCTTTAACATGCACATAATCCAACCAATCGGGCCTCAAGGATTCTCGCCTCCATCGAAAATACCCTGTACCTATCGTCCTGGACCGAGAGAACAGGGGTTCGACTATACTGGTTGATTGAAATCTATAAAACCATTCATCCTGGTTTTGTCTTCTGTTCGTATTCATTTTACCGGATCACATCCGTGACTGAAATGATGTCAGTGAAGTCTTGGTGGACACCGGCATAAAATACTATCGTGCTAAAATATATGGCGGGATAATCACAAGGCAGCTGAAGGGTTCGGAACAATTCTGGACAGCTGCCTGCAGCTGCAATGAATTATTATGATTCGGAACGTTGCAACGCGTAAGCGCGTTTAGCGTTGATTGATTAGATTGATATAAAAGATTTAACGTCCCAAAACCATTGCATGATTATGTGAGACGCCGTAGTGGAGGGCTTCGAAAATTTCGACCACCTAAGGTGCTTTAACGTGGACCAAAATCTGAGCACATGGGACTACACCCTTTTCGCCTCCATCGAAAATGCAGTTGCCGTAGCCGGAATTGGACCCCGCGACCAGCGGGTCAGCAGCCAAGTACCTTAACCAATAGACCACCACGGCGGAGTGGCGTGTTTACCATTAGAGTCGAAGTATTTTTAAGTTTGGTGGTATAGGTGTAAGCATCTCATGCTTATGCCGAAACGCATAGCTTCTAATAAAGCCTTCTTATGCGAGTTTCATAAACGCCCATGTGATAGGAAAAGGGGAAATGTACAGTGTTTTGTTCTTAGATTTCGCAATTATTGAGTTGTTGGATCAGTGCAACGCGATGAGAAAAGTACCTCTCTACATTTGTAGCAACAATCTGTAAAGCTACACTGTTTTACTGAGAGAAAGAGAAACGAAACTGGTGACACAGGGATTTATTTCTCATGAACTTAAGGAGTTTCAGCGGGACAAGAAAGAACCAAAACGAAAAGTTTTGGTGACGCAGCGTCCGTGCTGAAGTACTCCAACCGATATGCAACGTATCGCCTGAGAGGATTGAATGTTTGTTTTAGTGGAGCACGAGCGCTTTCATTCTGCACACAAGGCATTAAAGACACACAGGAGCACGAAAATTTTTCTGAACAACGCTAATAGCTAGGATAGAGAAGACACGAGACCGTGCCGTAGTTCCTGAAAACAAACTACGCAACGTTAACAGTTAAGCTTGAAGCACTAATGCGGATGCAGATGCAATCACTGCGCAGCGGATTACACTGTGGCCGCGCGTACCACGCTTTGAGTGTGTTGCATTCCAATCACGTCGCAGTTCAGGATTTCGTATTAAAGGGAGGCACATGCTCTCACTATTTGCGATTTATGTGTCTATGCGCATGTGTTTTTGTAAGCGGCAATGATTTCACTGCTAATGCGTGCTCTTTTGCGTTTGTTTGGGTCAAATGTTGCGAAATAATAAAATACAAAGTAACTACAAATAGATGGGAACGAAAAAACAAAAAACAAACAAAAAGAAGCAATTTAGGTAAAGCTTAGTATGAGAGAGAGAGAAAGAGGTAAGGTGAAAGTAAACTTTGATTTTGCAAAGGAAGACCGTGTAAAGTGTGCGGAAGCTTCTGCTCAAGACTTTATATATTTTGTTACACGTCATCTTATAAAAACTGGGGGATGCTTAAAGTTCACCTATTTTTATGGCTGTTGCAAGAGTGGGTACACAAGAGGAGAAAATTATAGAAAAGAGCCGAAAACTTCTGAAATAAATACAATGAGAAGTCAGAGGAAGAGAAAAAAATCACAGCACATCCACGGAGTGAATGATGATGAGTGCGGTGAAACATCCGTCCATCCATCCATCCATCCATCCATCCATCCATCCATCCATCCATCCATCCATCCATCCATCCATCCATCCATCCATCCATCCATCCATCCATCCATCCATCCATCCATCCATCCATTCATCCATCCATCCATCCATACGTCCGTCCGTCCGTCCGTAGGTGCGTCTTTCGTCCATCCGTCCGTCCGTCCGCCCGACGGTGCATCTTTCGTCCGTTCGTCTGTCCATCCGTAGGTGCGTCTTTCGTCCGTCCGTCTGTGCATAAGTTTGTCCGTTTGACCTTGCATGCATCTGTCTGTCTGTCTGTCTGTCTGTCTGTCTGTCTGTCTGTCTGTCTGTCTGTCTGTCTGTCTGTCTGTCTGTCTGTCTGTCGACGAGAACGAGCCGCCGTGGTTCTTCACGCCCGCAGCTCCGCTTCATCCATGCCCCACCAACGATGTGACACGTACGGTGAGGATCAAGGAGGCCAAGAGGCACTTGCTCATCGCGCACCCAGGAACAGCCCGCGCAGCAGCCAATCGGACAGTAGCGGTACAGTGCCATCTAGAATATTCTGAATCAACTGCAGTTTATATACGGATGGATGGATGGATTGATATGGCTATACCCTTTAGATCGGGCGGTGGCTAGCGCCACCAAGCCGTAATACTTAGTGGACCAAAAACTAGATTTATTTTTTTCCTTTAAATAGTGAGGTTGAGGACTCGTACTTTGTAGTGAAGGTTTTAATTTTCACTCGTGCCTTGTCTTTAGCCACCAGTCAGGTAACCTCATTCCAGTAAATTCTACCCGCTTAAAGTTTATTTTGCCCTCCCTGTCCCTAAACCCTAGTGCTTTGAAAAACTCTGCGCCATCATCCTGAATTATAGGGTGAAGCCCTTTACAGAACATTATCAAGTGTTCGGCAGTTTCCTCTTCCTCTCCACATGCACTGCATACCGTGTCTACCTTTTCGTATTTGGCCCGATATGTCTTGGTTCGCAATACTCCCATCCCGGCCTCAAATAGTCGAGAACTACCCCGAGTGTTATCACAGATCCTCTCCTTGCCAATTTCCTGCTTAAAAGTTCGATAGATATCTAGTGCAGACTTCTTAATCATGCCAATTGTCCACATATCGGTCTCAGCTTCCTTCACCTTCTTTTAAACCGATAATTTTTTTTTTTTTTGGTTTGGCCCCCTGCTGTTTTCAAAGTATTTACCAGTCAATTTTCTGGTTCGCTTCCTCCATTTCGTGTCGACATTCTTCATGTACAAGTAGATGAATATCTTTCTAGCTCAACGCTCTTCCCCATTTCTCTCAATCGCTTCTCAAATTTTATCTTACTGCTAGCTTCCCTGTCCTCAAATGATGTCCATCCCATATCACCTTGTATTCCCTGATTTGGTGTATTCCCGTAAGCTCCTAAGGCAAGCCTTCCTATTCCACGTTGCTTAATTTCTAATCTTGTTTGAACTTCTCATCTCATGCACAAGACCGCATTGCCGAACGTCAGACCAGGAACCATGAATCCTTTCCATATTCTCTCACAACATAATACCAATTGTAATTTCACAATGCCCTGTTTTTCATCACCGCTGCATTCCTGTTACCTTTAGTCGTCATGTATATTTCGTGTTCCCTTAGGTACTCGGTCCCATTCCTTATTCATACGCCCAGATATTTGTATTTATCTGTTATCTCTAGCGTGACTTCCTGTATTGTAAGCTCACTACTTTCATTATTATTAAAAAGAATGACTGCTGATTTTTCCCTACTGAATCTGAAATCTAACATATCTCCCTCATTACCGCAGATGTCCATCAATCTCAGCAAATCTTCCTTGTTGTCGGCCATTAGCACTATATATCATCTGCGTACATCAATGCTGGTAGTTTTTGTTCAATGAGTTTTCCTTGTTTGGCGAAAGAGAGGTTGAAGCCCACTCCACATCCCTCTAATTTGGACTCTAATCCTTGTAGGCACATCATGAATAACAAGGGTGACAGAGGACACCCCTGTCTAAGCCCCCGTTTTACCTCTGCAGGCTTGCATACCTGTTTTTCCCACTTCATAATTACCTTGTTACCCTTATAGATATCCTTTAAAAGTTTAGTGACTCCATCTTCCACACCTAGTGTGTGCAGTATTCCCCACAATTCCTCTTGAACCACGCTATCGTTCACTCCTTTGATATCCAAAAATGCAAGCCACAGGGGCCTGTGTTCCTTTTCTTATAATTCGATGCACTGCGTCAGTGAGAACAGATTGTCTTCCAACCTCCTGTGTTTCCGAAAAACATTCTGCAGTTCCCCCAGCACCCTCTCATCTTCTATCCTTGCCTGCAGTCTTTCCTTTATGATCTGCATCGCCAGCCTGTAGACCACTGATGTCACTCTTATAGGACGGTAGTTGTTTATGTCAGCTTTGCCCCCTTTTCCTTTATAGATCATACTCATCCTGCCAAGTTTCCATCCGTCGGGGACTTCACCGTCAATTATTATTTTGTTCACTTCCTTTCTCAAAGCCTGCTTAGACTTCGGACCTAATGTCTTTATCAGCGTAATTGGAATGCCATCTTGACCTTTTGATGCACTACTAGGAACCCTCTTCTCAGCCTCTTCCCACTCTCGTTGTGAAAATGGAGCCATTGCGCCACTTGATTCATCCTTGTATATTGTGGTGCATAAAGGACTTCTTTGTTGAAAAATTTCCGTCACCCATGTTCTTATATATTCAATAGCTTCGTCCTCTTCTAGCCTATCACCTTGAGCTGTAGTTATAAACCTCTGCTCTAGGCTCGTCTCATTTCTTAGGGAGTTTAGGTATATAGTTCTATGAGACAGCACCAACTGTTGTACTGTTCGGGAAATACTGCCGGTTATGCCTGACGTGAAAGAAGGTTAGACTAAGAGGAGCGTCGCTCCTAAAACACCTAGAACAGATTGTATAAACAGCGTAAATAATATCGAAAAATTGGGGGACCCTTAAGCTTCACCATTAAGAGTGGAATGCGATAGCGAAATCCAGCCTCTAGTGCACCCTTCAGCCGCTAAGTGCATACTTATTCATGTTTTGTTACATACACACGCACGCACAGAAAAACGCGCACGGCATTTTGAACGAGTGTGAGCTGTTATCGCCGAATGGGCTCGTTTTCGTCGTGAAACCTGTTGAACAAAATGCGTTAAAGGGGCCCTGAAACACTTTTTCATGTAACCTTGGAATGAATTCAGTAGAAGAGTTTATTGCCTATTGAATTCAACGCCGCAAAAAATTTTAGGAATCCATCCAGTGCTAGTGGAGTTACAAAGGTTTGTCGCATGCTGTAATTGCATTATATCTTCTCTCGTCCTGACGAAAGCGCTGGAAGCTAAGCAGGGAGAGTTAGCAGGGCAAAGAAAATATCGTGCCTCGTGACCTTGAGCACTTTTTTTCCTACGAATGCGCGTCTTTCCCAGTGTAATCACGTGCGCATGCGTGGGCAAGTAGCGGCCTCCCGCGGCTATCTCGGCAACTTGATTTTTAGGCCACAGACGCACTGACGATCTTTCACTCGCAACCTCCGGGGCTGACTCCGGCGGTGCGTTTTCTGCGACTCGAGCTCTTTAACGCTATCAGGTTAACATGCGAGGAGTGTAGTATACCGTCTTCTAGTGCGTTCGAGAATTCATGTTTCCGTGAAGAACCAATGTAACGTGGCATGTTATTCCAGCTTTGAATACACTGAAAAAAAGATGTACTTGAAGAAGTCTGTGCGATGATGAAACGCAGATATATAAAAAAAAGGCAGATCCCACGTACCTTAGGAATCGACGTTATGCGAAACATGCGGAGAGAAGGCGACTGTGTCGTAATTTTATTTGTGTGCGTTTGTGTGTGCGTATCAAAACATATTAATAGTTATGCATTTGGCGCTTGAAGGGTGAACGAGGGGCTGGATTTCGCTATCGCGTTCAAATCTTAAAGGTGAAGCTTAAGGGTCCCCCAATTTTAAATGCGAATTATTTCTTAGCGAATCGGCGACTTTGACGGTGTCTGTCTATCTATCTATCTATCTATCTATCTATCTATCTATCTATCTATCTATCTATCTATCTATCTATCTATCTATCTATCTATCTATCTATCTATCTATCTATCTATCTATCTATCTATCTATCTATCTATCTATCTATCTATCTATCTATCTATCTATCTATCTATCTATCTATCTATCTATCTATCTATCTATCTATCTATCTATCTATCTATCTATCTATCTATCTATCTATCTATCTATCTATCTATCTATCTATCTATCTATCTATCTATCTATCTATCTATCTATCTATCTATCTATCTATCTATCTATCTATCTATCTATCTATCTATCTATCTATCTATCTATCTATCTATCTATCTATCTATCTATCTATCTATCTATCTATCTATCTATCTATCTATCTATCTATCTATCTATCTATCTATCTATCTATCTATCTATCTATCTATCTATCTATCTATCTATCTATCTATCTATCTATCTATCTATCTATCTATCTATCTATCTATCTATCTATCTATCTATCTATCTATCTATCTATCTATCTATCTATCTATCTTAGGCTGAAGTCAATTGGGATCCACCTGTCAATTGGGATGACGTACGAGACGGGATTGTGACCTTATTAATATTCTTGTGGTTGTTTTCGCCATCCAAAAGTTCACACCTTACTTGTACGGCCGGCAATTCAAGATCGTCCCAGAGCATCATTCTCTTTGTAGGCTCGTCGGACTACGTGAACCAGCTGGCCGGTTGGCTCGTTGGGCCTTACGGCTTCAAGAATATAAATTTTCTGTGACCTACAAGAGCGGTCGATGCCACGCACATGCCGACTGCTTATATCGTCTTCCATCCCCGACTGTGGATGCTGATGATGATGATTTCGATAACTGCCTGGCTGCAATCTCACCCAACTTCCCAAATTCGGACGTCTTACGTCACGAGCAACAGCGTGACCCTTCGCTGAAACCAATTGATGATCGATGTGGCTCGTAGCTCTAAACGCGCCGCGCCATTCGTGATTCATGACACCCTACTATATTACAAGAATTACTCCAGCCATCGTTCCACACTACTCCTCGTCGGGCCAGAATGTCTGTGTCTTGCGGTATTCTAAGCCATGCACAATGACATCACGTCTGGGCACCTTATATTTGCCCGAACGCTTCACCGTATCTGACAACGTTTTTCCTGGCCTCGACTGTGGAAGACCACCAAGTACTACGTCACAAGTTGTGATGTCTGCCAACGCCACAAACAGCCTACCACGCCATGCCGGCCCACTGCAGCCGGTTAAGCCACCGACATCAATATTCGAAAAAGTCGGCATAAATGTACTTGGCCCTTTCCCCAAGTCCACCAACGGGCGCTGCTGGATTAAAGTGTGCGTAGATTACCCGACGCGGTATACTGAAACGATGGCGGTTGCTTCAGCCCCATCATCTGATGTGTCATGGTTTCTTCTGCACTCGATCGTACTCCGTCACGGGGGCCCCTCGCGAGGTGATAAGTGATCGCGGCCGGCAGTTTAACTCTGACGTTGTCGAAGGCTTGCTACGGCTTTGTGGGTGCCAGTATCGGCATTTCACGCCATACCACCCTCAGACCAACGGCCCCGCTGAGCGCACCAATCGTACCATCATCAACATGATTTCAATGTACGCCACAGCGGATCACAAGAACTGGGATACCGTATTACCTTTTGTTACATATGCCTTTAATACCGCGAAACACGAGGTCACAGGTTATACGCAGTTCTTTCTTCTCTATGCTCGTCATCCCCAAAGTTCCCTTGACAACATACTTCCTTTTTCGACGAACGAAAACGCCAGTGTCACGCAGAAGAAGCTCGTCGACTTGCTCGGCTCCAAACTCTTTCCGCCCATGCTCGCGCGAAAGACCGTTAAGACGCAAAACACCCGCCTGTGACTTTCGCTACAGGTGATTTCGTCTGACTGTGGACGCCCATTCGAAAGAAGGGACTTTGCCAGAAGTTTCTTTCCAAGTACTCTGGACCATTCGTCATTACTCAGTGCCAAAGTGACATCACTTACGTTGTTGCGAAAGTGACAGCTCAGAACCGGCGTTTGCGTAAGACGCAAATTGTGCACATTGCCCATTGAAGCCCTACAACAGCCGATCGCTTCTACTCGCTCGGTGAGCTTCGTCTTACCCGGAGGAAAATATAACGCGGACTGAAAGAGCGAGAAAGAAGAAGAGGTAGGACGCTCTCGAGCGATGGTGATTCAGCAGTGACGGTTGAGCGCTGGCATTTTAAGTGTAAATAAACCCATCACATTCGTAAAAATATCTTTACCAACACTTCATATGCAAACTATCCTACCCTGCCATAATAATTTTGGTCCACGCCACGTTAATGTTGTGATCATGAGAGCACCCAGACGTAAGCGGCTAGATAGGTAGATAAATAGGTACACAGATAGACGCCGAATGTGCTTGCCGTTCGCAAATAAATTCTTCGTATTTAATAAAAAATACACACGAGGGTACGTTGGATGCATGGCAGTTTCTGGTAGATGATGTCTCGGCAGGTGTTATGTAGTTGTGTGATGAATACTGATTGATAGGTGGGGTTTAACGTCCCAAAACCACCATATGATTATGAGAGACGCCGTAGTGGAGGGCTCCGGAAATTTCGACCACCTGGGGTTCTTTAACGTGTACCCAAATTTGAGCACACGGGCCTACAACATTTCCGCCTCCATCGGAAATGCAGCCGCCACAGCCGGGATTTGAACCCACGAACTGCGGGTCAGCAGCTGAGTACCTTAGCCACTAGACCACCGTGGCGGGGCAGGGTGTGATGAATACTGCGGTGAATTGAAGAAAGTATGAAAAAAATTTCTGAGACTCGATGTGGCATCTTTTAGAGAGCGAAGTTGAACCAAGGTGCGTTAGATGTTATGACGGTGAAAAATTAGTCATAGCATCTGTAAATGAAACGAAAGGCTTTTAGGGACGAAGCTCCTTAGGTTGTGGGTCGTTTCCTCCTCATTCGTAGTTGTATTATGTAGCCACCTCTAGTTCATGAATTGCTCACTAGATGTCGTTGTGTGTATCTCCTTGGAAATAATATCACTAGCTGACGTTAGTTGTTTTCTTATAGTTGACACTTTCGTATAGTGGACGAGCGGACAGACATATAGATGGACGGACGAATAGATCGATAGACGATCGGAGGGACGCATGGACGGACGGAACCACGGACGCACGCACGCATGCCCGGAAGGGCAGATTGACGCACACACCCAAGCATGCATGCACGCACGGACGAATGCACGCTTCACCACACTCATCGTTTACTCCATGGATATCCTGTGAATTTTTTTTTTCTGGATGGATTCGTTGAGTTTTATATCACCACCGATTTTAAAGGGTAACCATACAATGGCGCCATACTCAAAAATTAGTCTTTCATTTTTTTGTTCGTTAGCAGTTTTGCTTCCTTTTGGGCTAAAAGTGATGAATGGTTAAGATATCCGAGTTTTTCAGAGTGTTGTTGCAAGTTATGTCGATGGGATCAGACCATGATAATCTTGCGGAGAAAAAGGAGGCATATTGTGGCACCCGCTCTAGTACATATTTGTCGAACAAATAATAAATTATTTATTGGGTTGATTGATTTATAAGTGGGGTTTAACGCCCCAAAACCACCATATAATTATGGGAGACGCCGTAGTGGAGGGCTCCGGAAATTTCGATCACCTGGGGTTCTTTAACGTGCGCCCAAATCTGAGCACACGGGCCTACAACATTTCCGCCTCCATCGGAAATGCAGCCGCCGCAGCGGGGATTCAAATCCGCGACCTGCGGGTCAGCAGCCGAGTACCTTAGCCACTAAACCACCACGGCGGGGCTATTTATGGGGCTTTCAGCCTACTATGAGTTATGGCAGCTGTCTTTTGAAAATTAATATTCATATTTCAATTTTCACACCGCCTACAAAAACCGAAGAATGAAGCACTGACTGTGAGATGATTTTAAGGTGAAATAATTACGAGATATAGAACACAATCATCAGCGTAAAGATAAACTTTAGTGGAAACCACACCTGGTAGCTCGTTAATGTATGCAACCGGAAAAGTAAGGGCCCTGGCACGGATCCCTGGGGCACTGTGGAAGATATTTGTGTTTCGGACAAATACAAAGTGTTCAAAGATACAAATTGTTGACGATTTGAAAGAAAACTACTGATCTAATAAACGAGCAGCTGAATAGTTAGCAAAACATTGAGCTTATACAGTAGTTTTGAATGATTGAGAGTGCCAAATGCTTTAGAAAATTTAGGGAATAATGCGTTCGCATGATTGACTAAGTCAAGAGCTGAATATATGTCATGTGCGAATTCTGCCAGCTGAGTCCCGGTACTGAATGCGCCGGAAACCATGTTGTGTACTGGAGAGGATGCTGTTAGAATCCAGAAAATAGATGTGTTTAAGATATGTTCTTGTACTTTGCAGGAGTGAGGGGTTAGTGATACAGGCTAAATGTAAAGGTTTCCGCCCTCTGAAATAGATTTTTTTTGTCAGGATGCAGTATATATAGCATGTAAAAAAAATGTAAAGGTTTCCGCTCAGGCATGTAGGCAAAATTTTTTGCTGGCGAAAGATACTTCCGTGACTTGAAGGAGGGGGGGGGGGGGTATACCTCCTTGAAATGGTACTTTTTCGCTTTCTATGCCACGGTGAAAAAAATTGAGGGGAGGGGGGGCACGGGGCTGGTGTGCCATCCCTTGGCTGCCCGCCCTCTTGAACAGCATTTTTACGACAACAGTACACACACTACATGTGTATAAGACAATGCACGTACCAATGCATGTGCACTTTGTAATGGGCGGCTTGCTTTAAACTAGCAGCAGTTACACGCTTGATACTCTATCGAAGTTGCGATGCATCCACTACGTGCCCATAACAGAACATGCGCAGTAATGTTATGTGTGTGCACCATTGTTGGCCGGCTTTAAACCACCAATTCATTACACGATTCACGCGATCTGACGCCCGATGACAGTGTATACGCTTGCAACACTATTCAGCCTACTGTGATTCTACATCCCGTGCTTTGACGCGTGTTCACAGGACGTGTATATTGGTGAAGCCTAATCTTCAGTGCAGTTCCAACCGTTGGCGAGGCTCTGTAGTGGGACATCTGGTTGCCACAGCGATAATCTGGGTCATATTGCACCTAGAATGCACTGTTTCTTATTATTTGCGGCAATAGAGATTTTTATGTCACAAACAATGGTCTTTTTTCGCTCACAACAAACGATGTCGATACCGACACCGGAATTTCTAGGGCACGGTCTCTTCAACTCTATTGCGTCATCATTGCGCTTCGACACTTGCCAGCATCAGTCAGTCGGTCAGCGAAATTATGTGGAATTACCTGAACATGGAAATGACTGTATTCGGGTCGGCTTTCACCAGGATAACTTGGATGTTAATCAGCGTACCATACTTCAGTTGTCAACGAAGGGTAATATAGAACTACACTAGCTAGTGTGGTCCGAAGGGAATTAGTTGAAAAAAATAGCGGCTGTCCGTGGGCTTATGAATTATTTTATATATACCGCAAAACTTAACATGGTTACGTTTAATGCGATAGCATTAACGAATTTGTTTAGCAGAAATCCGGTGCCGGCGTCAGCGTTGTTGGTTGTGAGCAAAAAAAAATTTGTCCGTGACCAACAAACCGAGAAAGATGCAACGTAAATAGTTTATAAAAAATATGCAGGTCTGTGTGGCGATAGAACTTAGACCATCTACGTGGGAAGGTGGAGGTGTTCTACCACAGCGCCACGCTATTTCGTGACACTTCTTTGAAAAAACAAAAACAAACAAACTATATCAATGCTGTAGAGTCGACGGAGTCTCCCTAATGCAAGCAATATGGAAGCATATGACCACGTCATGCGTCAAACCCTTTGTATTTCTTTACGAGTGGGTGTCTTAAAGGCCAGTTCTTTAAAAAGTATTCGACATATTCAATGATCATCAGCAAACGCATCATCAAAGTGTAGGGCTCTCTAGGTTTACTTCTTGCCTTACGGACGCATGTGGGCCCCCATTGATTCCCTAAAGAAAGAATCATAGGGCAGTGGACCCCTTAATAACTGTATTTGCGGTATGGATTCTAGGAATGCTCTAAAATGCAAATGTCACGTGCAAAGACGTTCGCTTACTTGCGGCATGGTTGAGGCATGCATCAACAACCAAAACCGGGCTAGCGGTTGAGAAAGCGATGTGCACGAGGTCCGATAACGCTGGCGCGTTCCACTCTTGAAGGCAAAGAAGAAGAAGTCGGAGGCTCGCAGCGAGTATGTGGTTTTCTCTTGCTGTGACGTTTCTCCAGAAATAGGGAAAAACAAAAATTTAGAAATTTTAGTCAGAAAATTAGGCGTTACATTTTTCTCTTGGGGCTTCTTTGCGCCACAACAACAGGAAAGTGTGCATAGCAGTCTGTGAATTCCTAAGAGACACGAGATTTTTTCGTTAGGTTATCCCTAATGGAAATCTAGTTCTTTGAAATTCAGTTATTATTTTTATTACAGTTCTGCATCTACCTTAATCATACGTCACTTTAGCATTTTTAAATTTTATATTCTGTAGATATCTGTTTTATTTGTTTTCCTCAGTCGAATATGAAATGATTTGATCCTCAATATAATAACTGCCGGTTTAATGAAGAATCCCCTGTAGTGGGTACGAGCCAAACAGTAACAAGCAAGCAAACAAGCAAGCAAGTGTTGCTATAGAAGCAATGCGTAAAATATTGAGATCATTCACCTTGTACTCAGACAATCCCCTCTATATGGTACGAGCCATGTTCAGAGGAAAACAACTTCTCTTGCTCTCACATTTGGTCACTATAAGGTATTGATAACAGAGTTTAGCAGAGTTTAAGTGTATAGTCTGAACTTGGACGTATAATGAATGAAATACCTATCTATAAAAGAATGACTACGTCAGCGGTATATAAGGAAAAAGTATCAGTTGGTTTGTTTGTAAAACTGAAAAATTGGAGTTAAGGTTTGCAATGCCGACTGTTAAACCGAGATGCTTGACGTAAAGCTTCACAGAATGATATCTGACGCATGCCTCTCGGCGTTTGATTACTCGATCGGCGTCTGATATTTCCCGGGTTAGCTGGATCATACATTTAAGAAGACTTCCCTTTTGTATAACAGGGAATGCCACTTACTGTGTACAATGCGCGGCCACCTGCGGCACGCAATATAATTTTAATAGAGGCTGTTCTTTCGAGTTCATGTTATGGAGTGGCCCGAGTTGCCAACATTGCCACTGCTAAGTAAAATAATGTAAATGGCGACGTAAGTTCATTCGACAAATTTTGTGCCACAATTTTAGGTGTAATAAGAGTGTTTGCTGCTAATGCGTGATAAAATACGATCACGCCTATTTTGCTCATCACCACTTTTTTGTTGTGGGTGGTCGCCACTGTGCAGGTATAATCGTGATCATGAATAAGCAGCGGTGATGTCCGACGAGACGGATTCGTTCAAGCCCAGTCTCGGCGAAATGAGCGACGACCAGAGAGATGAGGACATAGCCTTAACTAGCTATCTGCATCAAGGCGACTTGCTGTACGATGACAGCTCATCGGAGAGCTGTGTGAGTGATGAAACGACCCCGCAGACATCGGAGTACAGTGACGCGACTGACACGGACGATGACGAAGGGCAGTGCGAGATGCTAGATTCCACGGGCACGGCCGCGGAGACCACGATTGACAGATTAGTAGAATGTGTAGATTCGTTCCTCGCCCCCGAAGATGAAGAATCCGAAGAGGATGACGCGCTGGAAGAAAACGTCGTCGAGGATCGCCCCCAGGAAACGAGAAACGTTGCGAAAAGGTTGCCGCGTTATCTTCGGGGACTAATGGGTGAGGCGAACATGTGCTTCGCTCGAGGCCGTTACGAAGACGCTGTCAAGATGTGCCTCGAGATTGTCCGGCTTGCGCCCACTTCGCCGCTTCCCTTCCAGACACTCGCCATGATCTACGAGGAGCTACGAGATCTGAATCGGTCGTTGCAGTTCGGCTTGATCGCGGCCTACTTGGGTACGCAGGACGCCTCCGAGTGGAGCCGTTTGGCGCAGCTTTGCCTGGAGCAGGGTCTCGTCCGTAAAGCGGCTTTGTGTCTGATTAGGGCTCTTAGGGTTGATCCGCACGACTTGGAAATGCGGCGCTTACTGTGTACGCTGTACGAGCAGCTGGGTGACGAACATCGAGCGCTGGTATCATGCGCAGTCCTCGCACGTCGAATAGAGGAACCTGACGAATGCCTGCTGCTGTCTCGACGCCTTGTGGATGTCTTCCGCAGTCGTCAAAACCTGCCTTCGGCTGTGCGAGTTCTCCTGGATGCCGCCACTAAGTTTCCCGCGCACATCACAGCTGAAGACATCCACACGCTGCTGGAGATGCAACTGACGCTGAAAATGCACTCGGCTGCCCTGCTAGTGCTTCACGATCATTGCGGAGTTCAGCTGCTGCCGCTGCCGGAGGGGCACAAAACAATCACCGCCGAACTACTTGAAGACTCTCTCGACGCCTTTGAGAAATGCCTGGTGCCTGCTGAGCTTTGCATTGACATAAAGACGAAGCTTGTGGTTTGTGTAATACACTTGGGTGGCCGGCATCTTGTTATGGATCTTGTGAGAGAAATGAAGCGTGAGCTGGACCCCGAAAAGTCTGGCGATTTTTTGCTGAATGTGGCTGAAGCCTTCATGGAAGCGGAATTCGAGAACGATGCACTACCGCTGCTGCGTATGCTTGTGCGCACTTGCAACTATGGGACGGCGGCCGTTTGGCTCCTATACGCGGAATGTCTGAAGCGACTCGGCCGCCACCAAGAGGCGACAAAGGCGTACGAACGCACGTGCGAGCTGGCACCACGCCACGCACCGTCCCGCCTCTCCCTGGGCCAGCTGTTGGACGCGCAGGGGCTTCGGGACCAGGCCATCGACTGTCTCGCCACCGATTCCCGACAGCTGCACGACACCAAGGACAGCACGCCAGAGCGGCAGCAGGATTCGGCGTCCGTGCTGCTTTGTCAGGCGCGGCTATTGTGGGATTCCGGACAGCGCGAGGCTTTTATTGAATCGGCCATGACGCTGGTGCGGGCACACTGTTTGTCTGTCTGTTCGACAGAAGAATACGATGCGGTGTACTCAAATACGTATCACTTGAGTCGCATGAAGGTACTACGTGAACTGCATGAGAAACGCGGCTTCACACCGGGCTGGCTCACAATGGAGAGTGGCGTGTCTGTCGACGATCTGCAGGCATGCTTCCTCGAGCTCTACCGAGCACTGCAAGAGACCGGCCGCATGGACGACCTGAGGCAAGTCGCGACGGAAGTTCTCGTCGCGCCCATGTTCAATAAAGACGCAACGAGCACTGAGGAGCTGGAGTTCTTGAGCTTTCTAGCCCATTACCAGGACCCAGACAACGTAGAGCACAGCTTTGCCATCATCCGTGCCATGGTGCTCAAGTATCCGAACCAAGTACGTGCGTGGAATTTGCTGGGTCTCGTGGCCAACAAAATACCGGCGTGGCGTAAGAAGGGATTCTACCTCCGGCTACTATACAAGCACGAGAATAGTCTGCCACTTGGTGTGCTCGTCGCTCACAACGCTTTTCTCTGTGCGAACTACAAGCACGCTCTGGCAGAGTACACGCAACTTCTTTGCCATGTCGGAAAGGAAGAGCCAATGCTGTTGCTGTGCTCAGGCATAAGCCTAATGCGTTTGGCGGGACAACAGTTGACACTAAACCAAAATTGTCCAGGGAGCCGAAAGTCTGCAGGGGTTCAGAAGTCTCCAAGGAAGTTTTACTGGCTGGCCACTCAAGGGATGACCTTCTTGTGCCGCTATTTGCGTGCTCGAGGCAGTGATTGTCAGGAGGCCCTTTTTAACGTAGGACGCGCTCTTCACGAGCTGGGCTACCCGCACATGGCTGTCAACATGTATCAACGGGCACTCGCCGCACCACCGGCTGTGCAGGAGATGCCAGAGGTATTTGACCTGCGACGGGAGATAGCTTTCAACCTCAGCCTTTTGTACCAGCGCGGAGGCAACAACGAATTGGCCGATTGGTGCATTAACCACTACTGCGTCATTTGAATAGGAGATCGTTGTAATTGGTTCAATTTTCAAATTTTGTGCAGTCTCCACGCAACCACATTCCGCAATCGTTATCAAAGTGCACTATTACCGTTGATCATGGTTTGAGACTGCCAACTCATGCCGAAGCAGGACAGGCGAACTCTCAGTCGCTGTTAAGAGTATACGCCTTTCGCATCTTCGGTTCAGAAGCTTTAGCCGAAGCGCTCATTCTCAAAATGAGCTTCGGCCAGCTTTCTGTGCGTAGGTTTCAGTTTCGTGGCTCAAGCAATTTGTTCAATTTGGAGATACGTATATTCACGGCTAATAAGACGAATCACTTTCGCGTTCAGTAAACCACAGAATATGCATGGATGTCTTGCTTGTGCTTCCGCAACTTCAATTTACGTATCTTGGTCTCAAGCTTTGACGCTAAATGCGTTGTGTCTTCCTTCGAGTGGTGAAGCTTGACAAATGTGTTATGCCTCTGACGTGATCCTATTGGCGTATCTTTATAAGGAAAAAGTTATAATTTGCATATTGTTTATAACGCCAATCGCGCATGACGTGCAATTTTACGTCGTTATAACAGAGCTGAATGGCCGATTTCGTCAGTGCCTTTGAATTATGTAGAAGAATAATGATAGTGTTTTGGTGTTTTTTCGTTTGGCCTGTATTCTTCACTTGAGATGCGAAATCTCCTGAACGGGACAATAGCAGTGGGGGGAGGGGTGGATGAATTAAAGGCAGAATTAGAGACGTCATTGTTGCCGCAAGCTGTTATCGCTTTTTTTTCATCTTCAGTTCTTTTCAAACACATGTACGCGTGCTCACGTAAAGAAGGCGTGCTCATTTAAGATTCTGCAGCCCGCGTTTGTTGTCCATCTGTGAACGCGTGCAATTGAAATGCTATAGAAATGAGAGTGAAATGTCTCATGATATCCGAGACAGCCTACGCCAAGCGGCTGGATGTGATTTCTCGCCGTCCTGTTTCGATTCGAGTGGAAACGTCTCGCGCACATTCGAGTTCGCTTCAAATAGCTTATGATAACTTTAAAAAAAAGCAAAAGCGCTGACTTTTCGGGTACAACCTCTTGAGTATCTTGTATTGTTATCTTTGTAACCCTATAGATGTTATGTAAAATTTTGAGAGTATGTATCACAATGTTTTTATTCTTTGTAAATTTACTCTTGTGAAAATCCCTGCTGGGATTGATGGTATCCCTAAATAAATAAATAAATTAAAATAAATATTGGGTATACTTCTTATTAGTTTCACTGGACCTAAGAGAAAAAAACGAACGCTGTCGATTGCTTCTTTGCGTTAAACGAGTGCTGGAATGGGTATGCCCTGGCCTACAGATGATCTTCACGCACCTACCAAAGCGGTAGATGTGTTGATGTGTTAGTACCTTCTTTGTGCATGCTCGGAACAGGATGTGTGTGATCCACTGAAAGTGGATTCCACACAATCCATGTACCACCAAGGGTGGGTGGTATGTTTTAAAAACGAAGCTCCTTAGGGTGTGGGTTGTTCTCTCGCAGTATGTTGTAGCAGTCTAGTCAGTTTCAAGAATTGCTCATTAGATGGCGTTGTGTATACGTCTTTGGAAATGATATCGCTTGATGGCGTTAGTGGTTTTCATATAGTTGACAATTAAAGAGGACAGATGGTGCGTATATAACAGACAGACAGACATACAAACGTTAAAACATGCGAGTCGCGCCAAGAGTGATTGTTTTAAATGTCCACCACTCACAGTGTGCACAGGTATAATTAATGATCATTATCTGCAACAGCTTAAATAACGTGAGCAGTGGAGCAGGTGCAGGTGTTGCTTTGCGTAAAGGGTACTTCGTATATTGGCAAAAGGTAGAAATATGTCATAGTGGGCACTTCGCAACTGTACTTGTCGTAGGAATTCTAGGATCGTATGAAATAGCCACTTTGCACGCTCAAATATGTTTTTTTATCTAAGCAATGTTGAGGGGTCCACTAAAAAAGGCTATGCGGATAAGCCCCGATTACGCTGTCGCGTTGTACTCTTGAAGGCGAAGCGTTGACTTCCATTGTCCGTGCCTTTGAGAACTTATGGGCTGATTGCCCGGACGTCTTGTTTCAATTGCCATGATAACGGCGCTAGCATTTGACTCAGGGTCACCTGAAACCACCGAGAACGGGAGCTCATGACTTTTCGCACTGAAAAAAGAAAATACAGCTGAACCGGACAAATAAAATAACAACATCAACCAAAGGACAGGTGGGTTTATTAATTATTTAATTGTTTATTTTGCCTGGCTCAGCTGTTCTTCTTTTCTCAAGATCTGATGTATACCTATACCACTTCGTTATGGCTTGACGTAAAGAAAATGCCACCGAGGCGTGAAATATTGAATGCGTTACAGAACATGAGCTGCACCGAATATTGTGCTGCTTTGTCGAAGCTTCCCAATGTGTAAGTTATGAGCATAGTATGAACGTGAGGACATCAATGAAGTTGACATGCACCAGTTGTGTACAGCGGCCCTGGATTGCACCCGTTCGGGCAAGAGCGCCACCTCGCGGCACTCAAGTGCACTTATGCGTAGCATCTTCCAGAGCCGCAGCGTGCCGACGACCAAGACGCCGAGGACTTGGAAAATGACCAGGAACGGCAGGCCGAGGTACATGGCGATGAAGCCGCCAAGGTTTCTTAGCACGGTGGTTTCCTGCACGCAGTCGGAAAAACACTCGTGAAGCTCCAAAGCTGGTGTTAAGATGGACACTATAAAGTTTCACAACCTCGATAGAATCACACCAGGTGGTTAATAGAAAAAAAATGGGTAAAGCCATAGGAAGAACGAGGCACAGACGTGACCTAAAGTAAGTCATGGTGCCACACAACCCCCGTAGTTTACGCAGTATAGGACAGGCTAATGGGCTACGATGAGACAAATGAGGCTTTTTGTCTGGCCCGATGGTGTTTCACTGTGCCCAACAACAATTTATGAGAACCCAAGCTGTCACTTGGTGGCAGCTAACGACCGATACTTATCTAAATCCGCTCGCATATTGTCATGGGGTCGTGACGTGGACGAAAAGAGCCGAACTTGTGGTAACGTAAAAGGAAAGTCAGATCACAGCAAGACACTGGCACTGATAGCGGCGAGCAGAGCGTCGGCCGTTACAAGTGGCGCAGTGCGGCGCTATTTAGACACGCGTCATCGAATATTCTAGCGTTATCGCCAGCAGCCACGTAGATTTCAAACTAATCTCTAATCGCGAAGTGGGCGTAATCCAGAAAAAAAAAACTAAAAAACTACAGCCTCAAAGCTCCTCGAAGATCGTTGGCGCGGTTTGCGCTCAACATAGTTTAACGGGGCGATAACAAAAGTTGAGGAAATGAACGTGGCAATATCATGAATTATACCCTAAGATCTATCTTGGCAGATTCAGCAAAGTCTCCGGTATGAAATCTGCCATGCCTAAACACATGTCTTAGAAAGGTGCTCATACTACAACCAATATTTCCAATTAGCTCACGGCGAGATGGGCCAATGACCAGCACAGATAAGTGCTGTAGCTGACTTAACCCAGCATTCTTGAACGTCCCTTCACTCAACGCTTCACCTTCACTTGAGAAAGCAGATTGGAGCGCCGTCTCTAGGCACGGCAAGTCACTCCATATTAACAATAGTCTGCCGGGATTCTTGAGTAGCGCAGCGTCATTTTCAGCTGAGTGGTGGCGTAGTGCTCAGCTCTGTCAAGTGAAAAAAGAAAGTCGAGTCGAGGAGCGTGTGTGAATACAGGGTTATGAATCTGGGCCTGTTAAGTGCTCTGCAGACAAGTTCCGCACGTTCTTATACGTGGGAGCCCAAGTCCAGAAACGGCAAGTCAGTCACAAAATGTTTTTACCGAGCAAAACAGTACGCGCTCTTCTTTCTAGCAGTATTTGGTTTTTCCACGCGTTAGCCCAACTATATAGAATCAATGCTATTCAATAGCCTTAGCATGACTCGAGTTCTCAGGTTTAGCTTTGAGGTGGCAGAGCACGGTTGGTGCCCGTATCCTGTTTACACCTTTCCAAAGACTGTATGTAGCACTAAAATGTTGAATTGTTTGTGGTACTCACATCGTACTTCGGCACCGACCGCATGTGATAGGTCAGTGACTTGAAATACACGACCAGTTGGACCGGTGGCCTTGGACAACAAAAAGAAAAAAAAGCAAGTAAGGAATACACTTTGTTTTATTGTAGAAGTACTGCTACGCTCTTTCTGTTACTCGGTGTTCTGAAATTCTGAGAACTATCCATTCGGCATATTACGATGTTGCTCAACCCCAGTAACTGTCACGTAAATATGCCTGCCATAACGGGAACTCCGATAATCCTATGGATACGCTTTAGGTGTCGCAAACATTCAAAAATTTTGACGCACAGAATAATTGCCTTATTGCTCATAGTTGAAATGTCGTCCACTTGCTGAAAGCCGTCAACAGCTGCGCTGCTTGGCGGTGCCGCAGTAAGAATAGTGTTAGCATATACTGAATCTTGCCGGTACTTAGCTACGGTGCAGAAACCTGGAGACTTACAAAGAGGGTTCAGCTTAAATTGAGTACGACGCAGCGAGCAATGGAAAGAAAAATGGTAGGTGTAACCTTAAGAGACAAGAAGAGAGCAGACTGGATTAGGGAACAAACGGGGGTTAAGGATATCATAGTTCAAATCAAAAAGAGGAAATGGACATGGGCCGGGCATGTAGCGCGTAGACAGGATAACCGCTGGTCACTAAGGGTAACTAACTGGATTCCCAGAGAAGGCAAGCGGGTTAGGGGGAGACAGAAGGTTTGGTGGGCAGATGAGATTAAGAAGTTTGTGGGTATAAATTGGCAGCGGCAAGCACAGGACCGGGTCAACTGGCGGAACATGGGAGAGGCCTTTTTCCTGAAGTGGACGTAGTCAGACTGATGATGATGATGATGATGATGATGATGATGATGATACTGAAAACACCAGTACAATTACTATCAAAGCTGTTTTAACTACCAAGAAATTCTAGCGATGAGCAGAAATGTCAAAATAACGTCGCGTTATTTGCATGTACACGAGTGTATATGCCGACGCATTTGTAAAAAAAAAAGCAATTGTAAAAATGCCTCCGCGGTTCGTCGGCGTCATGAATAGACAGTTATAGTTTACCGTTAGCGCAATAGGATGGCTTCATGGAATAGCGTTACCGAGCCGCAAACGTTTCTTGCGGACACCGTCTTATAGTTTAGCGGGATAGTGTTGAAGTGGTTTACGTGCCCCTGCTGGGACTGTGGCGCCACCTAGCAGAGGATGAATAAGTTAAAGAAGATTGATTGATTGATTTGTGGGGTTTAACGTCCCAAAACCACCATATGATTATGAGAGACGCCGTAGTGGAGGGCTCCTGAAATTTTGACCACCTGGGGTTCTTTAACGTGCACCCGAATCTGAGTACACGGGCCTACAACATTTCAGCCTCCATCGGAAATGCAGCCGCCACAGCCAGGATATGATCCCGCGACCTGCGGGTCAGCAGCCGAGTACTTTAGCCACTAGACCACCGTGGCGGGGCCAGTTAAAGAAGAGTGCAAAGGAAAAGAAAATGAGAATGTTTGCCTGCATCACAGCGCGAAGCAATGTTACGAGTTTTTTCAGTAATAAAATAAATAAATATGAACCACTCACTAAACGAAAAAATATTTACGTTGCCGATTTGTTCAGATCAATCTCCTAAGTAGGCCTAGGGGCGTTCGAAATCGGAAGCTATCTCAAGAACTACGCCAACTTATCCGTAATACTTGGTCATCGAAGCTAACTGAAGGCAAGTGAATTCATTTTAAACAGCTGCTTGCTGCGACGAAATGAATCTTTCAACAACTACGACAAAATAATTTTGAAGCGGGCGTGCAAAAGCACCGCCATGTTTTACGTACACTACGTATGCCATGCCAACAAGAGGGAGTTTCAGAATAGCGCACCGCGAGCCCTTGCGGTGTGGTCGACGCCACTGCGCATGCATCGTAACGCGAGTCGGCGTTCGCGGTCGCGAACCGCACGCAGAAAATCCGAAATTGCGTGTGGTGATGGCGGCCCGCATGTGGCCCGCAAGCGCTGGTTTTGAGGCTATGGTGTTGCTGCGATCGTGCGTAGCGGTTCGCAGCAGGGCAAACGCTATTCTAAAGCTCTTAAGGCACCCGCTTCACCCGCAACGCTTGCAGCGCTTGCAAACGGTATTCTAAAGCTCCCTAAGGTATCGTGAAATCTGAAAAATAGCGTGCGTACGTTGAGAAGTACGGGTAATACTGTACTGCGCATGCGCACTTTGATCCCGCTACTACGCCATGCCCGCTATCCCGCTAAACTATGTATAGTTTTATTGTATACTATTATTGTATACAATATATAAATGTATACTAATTATTGTACAATTGTATAAATGTATACTAATTATTGCACTGATCTTGCTACGTATCCGCTTTCAATTGTTGGTCCCATAAGATCCTGGAATGAGAAAGATTAGGCAAGGGATAATACTAGTAGATAGTGCATGATGGTCTTAAAGAAGTCATGGTGCATGCACCATACAGAAATGGTTAATAAAGTGTATTTGTAGGCGTTTTAAAACATTCTAAAAACTGGAGGGAGTGAACACAGCGATAACGTTAATTCTGGGTATTCTTTGAGGTGCTAAGAAAGTAGGAAAGCCTGTATAGTCGGAGAAGCCCACAAGCCATAATTTCGACTATATGATACATCTCCCAGTTATTTCGAGCGTTAGAAATATTATCATTGTTTTATAATCTGGCATTACACGGTGTTTCACACGCGTAAACATTGCATTTTTTCCTTGCTTTTTATGTCCTTCATTGCATTTATAAACAGAACCTTTAATTGATATGTGGGGTTTAACGTCCGAAAACCACCATATTATTATGAGAGACGCCACAGCGGAGGACTTCGGGAGTGTCGACCATCTGGGGTTTTTTAACGTGCATCCAAATCTCAGCCCGCGGGCCTACAGCATTTTCCGCCTATGATTAGAGCCTTTCCGGTGAAAGCAAATATGCGGGACCCTTAGGCGCATTTATTACCGTTACCGTGAGGTTCCGTATAAGGACGCAATTGATAACGCTGTTCCAGAGCTCATATTTTGTATGTGTGATTGAACTAATGCGCGTGAGGGCTGCAGACGATTGCGGCTCAACTGGAGAGGAAACGCACTTGTCATCTCCATCGCGCGAAAGGCGTATCTTTGCGCCGGTGAGGCTGCGACAGAAGCTGCGTAATTTTTTTGATGGCACGTTGGCTGCGAACGCCCTGTTCAGCAGGGATCAGGGCGTACCAATACAATAAGCTTGTATTGTTGCAAGTGCATCGCGATGTTTGTGCTGAAGTCATTCGCAGCACGAAAGTCGTTTTCTCGCTGCAGTGGCCCCGTTTGCCCACGCCAGCGTTTTTTTCAGTGGTACCAGGCTCAGTGCTAAATGAGTGAAACGTCTGTATAATATTGTAACTGAGTGAGGCGCTAGGGAGGAGCCCATAGTCGGGTGTCCCTAGGATGATTCCGGATGTCCGTTGCATTGTGGCTAGGAGGACCTCGGGAGGTCTGTCATGGAGGCCATCGTCCTACAGCTCATATTGCATAGGGGCTAGAGCAGATATGGCAAGGGAGGAAAAAGGTTTGCAGTGCGCTCAATCATGACATGGAAGACTGAAGGTGACCTGCCACAGCCTGAGTTTTGGCCTGCATAAAAGTGTGTTTAAAGTATCTTAAGGATAGACGAAAGTCAAAAACGTGTTTTTTCCCAAAATTACATAGTCTTGTTTTTATTTGATTTAACAAGTTTGGTTTTTCATACTTTCACGACAAAAAAAAAAACAAAACAAAACTCAAGACTGTAATATCATAAGGCAGTTATTAAAAACTAAAAAAGGGCTCATTGTGTACAGTCCGCTGGAAGTTGTCATCTGGCTGCTTGCCATTGCATATCGCATGAAGAATTCACTAAAACCACATGCTGAAAATAACCATAATGCCAAGCTTTCATAATGGAAGAAATAACCATAAAAACAGATATTTTACGTTTGGATGAAGTTTCTCTTATACCTTTATAATGCGTTTTTTCCCAAGATTCATTATTCGGCAACTTTTGTTACTTTGGACATAAAGTCTTCAGTTCTTCTAATAGCCCAATTAGGTGAAAATTTTGCTCCATATTCCTTAAATTGTGAAGGGTGCAAGTAGTTTCTATCAAACTTGATATCACTGGTATAATTATTGCAAACCTAATGTGAGCAATTAGTATGGGCTGAGCATTCTAAGAATTTTCACATTACAATATTTTTCGTACCTTAAAATGCTTTATACGCAGTTTCTTGATAGTTATTTGCATTTTACTGATAATGCTGAGAGAGACAGAGAGAGATAAAGATGCAAGGAAAGCCAGGGAGGTTAACCAGACGCACAAAGTAATGCTGAGAAATATGAGCCATTAAAGGGGCTCCGCAACAGTTTTTGAGCGTGGTCAGAAAACGCCGCCTATCGTTAATAGAAGCTACCGACAACAAGCTAGCCTAATATTATAGCGCAGCACGTGGCCAGGAATTCAGAATAATTAATTAAAATCAGCTAAATATTGCTTTTCTTTTCACGAAATATGACGGAAGACGCTCAAAAATCACTCGTAGAAAGTCTGTCTGCAGCCATTGACTGATTTGAACATGGCGCGCTTGATCGTTACCGAGATCGCTGCGGGAGGCCGTGACTTGTCCAAGCATGCGCAAGCGATCACACTGAAAAAGCCGCGCATTCGAAGTAAAAAAAAAGTGCTCAAGGTCACGAGGTGCACGTGACTTATATTTTTCGCTCCTGAGATCCTTCCCTGCTTAGCTTCCAGTGCTTTCGTCCGGCATGCGACAAATCTTTGTAACTCCACTCGCACTGGACGCATTCTTAAAATTTTTGCGGCGTTGAAATTGTGATGCCATAAGCTCTTCCAGTGAGAAAAATTCATGGTTACTTGAAAAAGTGTTCCAAGGCCCTTTTAATAATTCAGAACCATAAAAGTTTAGTGGAAATAATTGTTTGTCCAAAATGAACCATACTGTACACATTGTCATGCTATAAAACGAAAACCATGGAGCTTGTCGAGCCGATGAGCTCTTATCTGTAGCACGCACGTTGGAAAAAGGGTGAGGAGAACACGCGCGCACTGTCCTTGCGCGTGACGAGCGTCAGCATCGCAAAAGCCACGGCGGGTTTAAATGGCCAGTCGATAAGAGGGAGGGAGATGGGATGCGAGGACGGCCGCGCAGGGCGCGATGGTGATCTACTTCATCCGCGAGTGCTGCGAAGCAGAAGTCATACTGGTTTGGGGCGTCCCCTAAGGAGAGTGGATTTTGGTCCTCCGGTGTGCGTCAGTGCCGTGTCATGCCGGTCCGGCGGGCAGGTTGGGATCCTTTGAATTATGAAATAAAAATGGTTCGTGTTCGCAGCGTTACTGGCACATGTCTTACGAATTATGGCTCACTGACCCGCCATAAGGGAGGTGGGTCCTTCAAACCTACTATAAAATGAATTACATATTTGAAATCAGCATACCAGCCTATATACACAGCCAAAATTTTGTTGCCCCAGGCTACAAATAAGTCCATCTTTTTTGTTATTGAATCGCTCGTCCCCTTAAGAGCGACCAGATTTAGAAAATATTTAGTTCATGAGCTACGTTGTGCTACTTCTTCCCCTGTGTAGAAGGATGGCAGTGAGCACTAGCCTCACTTGTACATCATTGCGTTTCGATGCGACTACAATCATTCATTCGCCCATACGACCTTTCGTATATTCTGTTATTATATTGAGTTCGGGATCTTTTTACGGTGTGTGTGATGGGTGGACTGTCTACATAGTGGCAGCTACACATCGGGCAGTCGGAGTTTCACTACGCACCGAGTTCGAAATTGCCCCTTAGGGGGCACGTGCCACATACCTGGCAAAGCCCGGGCATGAGGGACAACAAGATGGCGCTAGCGTCAAGCGGAGCACCACTTATTCATCCCACTCGACCTAATGTTGCTGCAGGAACAGCAACGATAGCAACGTCCCATACAGAAAACAGCGAGGCCTCGCATTGTAAGAAGAGGCATACAGAGGAGGGAGAAGAGGTTGACAACCATGACGCCGCATTGACATACTTCATTAATGACATGGCAGAGATGGATACAGAAGCACCAAAGGAAAACGAGGGAGCTTACACGGTGGTCAGCCATCACAAGAACCGAGCTTCGGGGATGCCGGTGGTGTTCAGACTAATTGCACCCGAGGACTCCTTCTGGAAAGTGCAGCCGAATCGCATGGCATCTGAGATAATCTCTGCTATCAATGAGAAAGTGATATCATCAAGAATGAACAGATACAAAAGTTTTGTGCTGGAGTACGGTCTTTGTACTCGGCCAAAAAGTAGCTGCTGATCAAGAGTCTGGCTGGCTTGCCTGTACATGTGATGATACCCCAGTCTTACATGAAGAACCTAGCAAAGATTAGAGATGTTCCACTTAAATGCAGTGATTATGACATACTGGCGTATCCTAAGGAGTTCCGCCCCTAAAAACGCCAGGCCTGCGCGGAACGCAGCACAGTCACAGCAGAAGCTAGAAAAGCAACCTTTCCGAGCCATTAGTCTAAACATTCTTTGGGTAAATGTTGGACGCACACTTGATTGGTACCTACTCCGCCATAAATAATTATAATTTCTTTGTACTAGCTACGAAAGTGTGGATGGTGATTCGGGTTATGATCTTATAAAAGCTTTCGCTGTAATTAGCCACGTTGGAAATAGCAACAATGCGAAATGGAGCACCATTTCGTCTCGGCATGGTTTAAAATGAGTGGTAATATATTTGTGGACGCATTGACTATCATTGGTCCATAGCTAATTATTACTTCTTTCCACAACAAAATATAACTCTTCTGGTGCATGTCGGTAATTCAGTTTTTTAAAACAGACGTGGCAGCCATGCAAGTTTTCTCGATGCATGGGACTGCTGCAAAAGAAGGACCTAACTTTCTTCAAGCAAGAACGATGGCTTTCTTCTCTTACGCACGAACAAATGATTGCAAGCACATCCATGATCAAAGTGTTGCACTTGAAAATAAAAACATATATTTTCTAAAAAAATATGTGAATAGCTCTTGAACATAGCCCTTGAATATTACTGCTCAACCTTTCCACTTAACAAACAGGAAATGTAAGTTGTGTTTATTTAGATGTTGCCAATGTATGCTAATGCTTTGTACTTGGAATTCATTCCTATCTAAGAACTGGCTAACCTCCCTGTCTTTCCGCTTAAACTTTCTTCCTCCTTCCTTTTCTTTCCTATAAATATCCTATACACTGCGTCTTGCAGCCTCTTTTGAGAAATTCAGTTATATGTGGACGCTTCTTGCAAATGTCAATATGGTGATGTGCTGGCCCAGCATGGTGCAACATATTGTAAAGTTATACGCAGAAACACAGCAGAAATGGTAAAAAAAAAAGACGGGCTAAAGACGCTCATCGTACAACTGCTGTAAGCTAAATATCTAGCATGTTATCTCTTTTCCGTTCCTAGTATTTCTTCGTTTATGCTATTACATCTTCCAAATACTGTTACGTGTCTGTTTTTTTTTCGCTGTATCTACTTTCTTCAACATCCACGATGATATAATGTCGACGGCTGCCTACTTTACAGCATAATAACCCTATGAACAAATAAGAGTTCATGCATTTCATATGCACCAAACTAAACCAGTGGTTCACGACATCAGCGGAAGCCAATATGGCTTCCACGCTTGCACCATCTTGGTAAGCTGGCTGAAGCTGTCTTTCTGAACGAAGTGATTGCAGGCCAGCGAACAATACTCTGTCCAGGCCCTCGTGACCACGACGCAACCCATTGATGCATGGCCATGCCGTCGAACCTTGTAATACCGGCCCTAGTCACGTTCTTTAGGAGCGGGGGAATGAAAGGGCGGAGTCGCATTAATCAAGGAGTTCTTTACTAGTGTCGTTGCCTGTGGAAGTGCCGAGAAGGAGCGGAAAACAATCGCTGATTAGAGGTTGCGGTAGAGAATAACGAGCTAGAAGTTGACGGACGGCACGTATAGTGTGCCTCCATCTTATTCTTTATCGCCGTATGTATTTACGTTTAAGTCATTGCGCTATGATGTTTCTGAAAGATGGCGTCCGTTAGTAGCTCCTAAAAATATTCAAAAGCGAATTTAGTTCGGCGTTTTGTCAAAGATCAAATAGCTCGGATGCCAGAGAATGCGGCACTGGGTGAGCGTCAGAATGCACAGTTATACGACGAGTCACTACGTTAATTACCTTTCTAGCAGTAACCAGTAGATGAATAGAATCGGGTCACAATTACAGACGTTCGCTATTTTTGTTGGGCCTGCAATAATATTTCTATGAATAACTTATATGACAGCGATAATTATTGCTTTTCTTTTCCCGTGGGGATAAGGGCTTTTTGTGGAATACACAATTTTTTAATATTCAGCTTAGAAATTTCGCACATCTTCATCTAATTAGCGGTCGCGCGAAAACGTGCACTCCTAAGGATATTTGACGTCAGCAAAGGACTTTGCGATATCAGAATGACGGTAATGAACACCCTCCACAAATGTAATCCACGCTTCCTAAGGGCTCCCTTTGAGTGTTTGCTTTCGGTTTGTTAGCTTTCGTCTTAGTTTTATAGCTTATGCACCGGTGTGATCTTGCCAGTGGTCGTTCTTGTATTGTTTCGACCACTGTGTGTGCTCAATTTATCAGGATAAAAGGAAGGCTAAAACAAGAATACATAGATGACTTTTACAGCAAAAGCTGTTATGAGATCACTTTTCGGGTCACGCGCAGTTGTTGTCCGCCACCGCCGCCCGTGACGACATCGAGCGAAATTAGAAAAATAAACTTGTACCAATGACACAGTGGGGCTCGAACAGGAGTCCTTTGGGTGCCAGCTCATAATTCTACCACTGAGTTATGCTGGTGCTTGTAGCTTGTTACAAACTTGCGTTAGGCAGGCATGACTTAGCACCAATGGCACAGTGTGAATTGAACCCGGGTCCGCTGGGTGCCAGCCCAGTATTCTACCACTGAGCTACACCGGTGCTTTTTTTTCATGGTATTGAATAAAGTATTTGCGCAATAAAGACAAAATCAAGCGAACAAAAGTACAATCAAGTCGCGAAAGTAAGCGCTCAAGCGTTACTCATAAACACTAAATGGCTAATACAGCGCGAGTTCCTCACATGAAGAGTTCTTCACATCGTGTTATACAAACAAAAAAGGGGTGAGGTCAAACAGTTCTCTAAGACGGAGTACCAGTCCGGTCTAAAGTCTAGCTTGTCGTAAATGTTTTTTAGGTGGATAGCCATTTGAATGAAGTGTGCGCTTAAAGAGGTGGTGGGCTCTGCATTGCGGTCATGCATTGGTGTCTTCCACAAGCTGTGCATACCCATGTGGAAAAACATATCATATGGTACTTCATCAAGCGCTGCTGGTAGAAGATAACGTATTGTGTGAGAATTAATGACGAAACGTTTTTTCAGTGCTCGCTGAAGGACATCCCAAAACAGTATGGGATCTTTGCAGCTAACAAAGCATTGTTCAATCGTTTCCGGCACATCACATAGACGGCAGTTAACAGCCGGACTGAAAATACCCTTTCTTTCCAACCATGTGTTTACCGCCAATGTTTCAGAGTGGAGTTTATAGAAGAATGTTTTTGAATTCAGTGGAATGTACATTTTGCGCACTCGCTTCAACACATCATGGCCTGGAAGATTGGAGTACAGTGAACGGTACAATGGAGGTGGGAAGAGTGTACTCAGTAGGTCCTGATACAGCACCTTGGGCGATACTGTGTACAGGTATTCTACAGAAAAGCGAGCTTTAAGGAACTTAACTGCGTGGTAAACTTCCTGCATGAATCCCCACAAGCATGGGCGTTCGGAGAAGTTCGATAAAACAATTAAATCTGGTAAGCAATCAACAAGTGTAACCTGCAAGAAGGAAGGGATTACAGGATGGGAATTGTCTAAAAAAAGAAGAATCGGGACACTATTTGCCATAGATAAAGGTGTTTTAGTCCTAACCCACCCTCACTAACTGGCTTGAATATATTATCACGACGCATGGGCTCAAAAGTCGAAGACCATATGAAAGTAGCAAAAATCCGATCAAAGCGTTGTATATAGAATCTTGCGCAATGAATAAGTTGCAATACATAGTAAAGCTTTGTCGCTAAAAAAGTATTGCAAGCTTCAGCTCTCCCAAATATCGAAAGTCGATAGGGAACAAATGTCTGGGCTTGTCGTTCAAGCTTAGGGACGCGTTCCTTCCAGTAATGCGCACTGAATCTATATGCATGCAATGGTACACCAAGGTATGTTGGAGGAGTTCTTGTCCAGTTAATCCCTGCAAAGTGCTTCGGTGGTTGTGACTTGTTGTCCCAACTTGCCTTAGACAGGCGTGGTGTCGGGAAAGCAATCGCGTTATTACGGCTTATAAAGCGTTTTACAACAGCGAAATAACAAGCAGTCGTCGTACAATGCAAATAGCGTAACGAGTTGGCCGTCCAATGCTCTAAACCATCACAAAAGCTTGTTCTTGTTCCCCTATTAACTGTGGCGCATACCCACTCGAGCCATAATTCTTCATCGTCGTCAGCCACAGTATAGACAATTGGCATGAAATTCCTTGCAAGTGGGTTGCCGAGTAGCGAGAGCATGCGACGGACGCGAATCACATCGGCTCCGGCTCAGGTTCATTTTCAAGACAAATTTCTTCCTGGCGACCTGTTGCAACGATAGGAACTTGTTCCTAGCATCATCACTGTCAAGCCTATACCGGACTTCAACCTGTGAGTGCGCTTTTACACGTTTTAACGCGTTTGAAAGTTCTTGAAGAGGTCCACCTCGCTAACCCTAACAAGCCGGAGACGCGGCTTGGACAGAACGCTGCCCCGCTCTACAGCGGATGGCGAGCGTCTCTGGGAGCGTCACAGCCGACGAAAAGCACTCACTGCCCTCTCGCTCCACGGACCACATGATGGATACGCAGACCAGTCAAGACGCCGATACGCAGGTGAGCAATGAGCACAACGCAAATCCATGGATCACTGTTACCAAGAGAGCGAACAAACGCCGACAGCTGCAACCCCATACCGTACCGACTCAACAGCTGCCCAGCACGCCGTCTGAGCCCGCTCTACGCCAGAGCCGGCCTAAGACGCGCCTACCAAGACTCCCACCGCTCCCTGCCGAGGACTACAAGCTAGCAATCCGTCCCCATGGTGGATTAAATCTGAGCAAGGTTAGCCCCAAGACATTACTTCTCGCCGTAGTTCATGCAGCAAATATACGCAGAGAGAAGCCTGATATCAAGCTTCGAGTTGAGGAAAATTAAAATGTGCTCACAATAAGCACCTCATCTGAGCACATCGCCATGGCACTTGGACAAATCACCAAAATTACAGTGCACGCAGCAACCTACGACATCACCTCGTATGGAATTGCGCCTGATAATTCGTGCAAAGGGGTGGTCAACGAAATAGGCCATGAAATCACACCAGACGACTTCCTGACAGAAGTTGAAGTACCGGGCTACGAGGTCCTTACGTGCAGACGCCTCGGCAACTCCGGAGCAATGGTGCTCACATTCTGTGGCAAGCGAGTCCCTTTCTTCGTGAACGCGTACGCACAGGCTCTTCGCTGCTACCTTTACAAACGGACTATTCCCCACTGTAGAAAGTGCAACAAAACTGGACACCGTGAGGATGTGTGCCCACAGCCTCCTGGCACACCGAAATGTCGAGTGTGCGGGGATTCACTATCACCCAACAACCACGAGTGCCGCCCTTCTTGCATGCTTTGTGGTAGCGACCACCCGACGGCTGCCAAACCATGCCCAAAACGGTTTTTGCCCCCAGTCAACCGACGCAAACCACCCCGGTCAGCTACTCCCACCAAGAAGGCCCAGTCACCATCTCCCAGCCCCGGACGGCAGAGCAGTGCGTCCGGGAGTGCAGCCAGGCGAAGGAGCCATTCCAGGGATAAGTCGGGGCCCAAGCGAGGAAACTCGTCATCGCAGAGCGGTTTCGCTGGCCAGCCGGAATCTCAAGGCTGGCACACGGACGAAACAACGCATCATCATGGCCAGCAAAGCGGTTCCCACAAGAAAGCACTAACGGTAAGCTGGGCAGGGCAGTTCCCTCCTCTCCCTCCCTCTCCACACCAGTCCCACTCCCTCACACAAACATCAACGCAGGAAAGAACACCACAACCAACGCCACCTAGACTACCGCAACCCATGTCAGTAGACACTCAGCTTCACCCTGACATGTCGTCAACTACGGCACGACCCGACTATTGCACACGAGAGGCGTTGAACGAAATGGCTACTTCTTTAAGGAACGAATTCGCAGCTATGATGCAGGTAGAAATGTAGAAAATGAAGGATAGCATTATGGCTGAACTAACAGCTCCACTCCAACAATTGATCCAGCAGGCCCTGTAACCTGCTGTCCAGCAGATTGTAACGGATGTTAAACAGCAGATATCGGCTGCACTTGGCCAACATAATATTTCGCCATCTGCATCAAAATGTACCACGTCTCCGACACGTGAAACACAGCGACGGCATCCTTACATACGCCCCTCCCGTTTCCTATCGCCGTCCCGAAAAACCGTCCCAACAGCCGCAGCTGCTGCAGTCCCGCTTCCCACCACCCTCCACCAAAATATAGCACAGTCCGAAATGCCTCCGTGAACTATCGAGGCCCCGCTATTGCATGATCATGGCGAGAAACCGTAGGTCAACGCGTGACACACCTCAACTCCTACGTGTGTGGCAGTGGAATTTCAGGGGGTATCGTAGGAAACGCGGAGCTCTAATGCAATTCATTGCGACGCAGCAGATTACTCCCGATGTCATAGCGTTACAAGAAGTACAATGTGCCCCTACGCTTCCGGGTTACACCACATACACGGACGTAACGAACAGTACACCACATCACACAGCTACATTAGTTTCTAAGCATGTCATTGTCATAGAACACACCCTTCAAAGCACCTCCATCTCACACGTACTTCTCGTATTAGTCCCGTGCTCTCGTTCCAGTAGCAGCCTGTACGTGCTTAACGTTTACAGTGCACCTAACGCCAGGAACGATGACTTCGGTCATCTATTTGCACAACTATGCAAGTTGGGTAAACACATAGTTATTGTAGGAGATTTCAATGCCCCCCATCCGGCTTGGGGCTACGCAACAGAAACGCCTAACGGCCGACGACTCGCACAGGTTCTCGCGATTCATCGCATGACCCTGCTGACAGAACCTGATCAACCCGCTCGCCTAGGTAGAGGAGGAAATGTCGAGGCCCGTGTGCTCAGATTTGGATGCACGTTAAAGAACCCCAGGTGGTCAAAATTTCCGGAGCCCTCCACTACGGCGTCTCTCATAATCATATGGTGGTTTTGGGACGTTAAACCCCACAAATCAAATCAATCAAATCAACTCGCCTAGGTAATAGTGTGAACAGGGACACATGCCCCGACCTCACGATAATCAAGGGCGTTAGTCACCATTCCTGGTGCAACCTCATGGTGAATCTAGGCAGTGATCACCATATACTAACTACAGCGCTCCAAGTAGCAGCCACGCGTGCCCCAGAGCGCATCATAAAACTTACGAATTGGGATGCATTTAGGCGTAATCGTACAACTACCCATCAGGACTCTCCTTCCCTAGAGGCTTGGATATTACAACTTCACTCCGATTTTCAAGGAGCTATCAAACTCATCGCTGCGACGACAGAAACCCCGGATGTGGACCGGCATCTGCTACATCTCTGGGATGCCCACAGAGGCTTGACACGGCGGTGGCGGCGACAGAAACATAACCGAAAATTTCGTCTCCGAATCGCCAAACTAGCTACTGAGGCACATGACTATGCTAACATCCCTACCAGCAACAATTGGCATAACTTCTGTGATCGACTCAACGGCTCACTAAGTACACATCGAACGTGGCGTATACTCCGTGCTCTTTTAAATCCCACGCACACAAAATCTCACACTGCTAACGCAATCCACACCATTCTCCACAAATCAGGGCTCGATGATAACACTCTGCTGCACACCTTAAAGCAGCACTATGCATCCACGGGCCCCCATCCCGCCTACCGTGATTATCCACACGTACACGATACGCCTCTAGATGAGGACATTACAGAAGCAGTGGTTAGGGCAGCTTTGCAAAGCATTAAGCGCAACACAGCACCCGGTACAGACGGGATTACGTACACACTTCTGCGTAATTTAGATGACCAGTCCATCGAATATTTAACCGCTTTTTACAACAAACATTGGAAAAACGGCACGATACCACAGGAGTGGCGACACGCAGAAATCATACTTATTCCAAAGCCTGGCAAGCCGCTATCCCTCCAGAATCTTCGCCCTATATTCTTAACTTCATGTGTAGCTAAACTCTTTGAACGCGTTGTCCTCTCTCGACTACAACCATTTCTCGAAGACAATAACTTTTTTCCTGATTTACTTTTCGGCTACCGTCCTGGTATCTCTACACAGGACGTATTATTACAGCTTAAGGAGGACGTGTTAGATAGCCCCACTTCAAACCAGGTCCGAGCTATTCTGGCCCTGGATCTGAAGGGTGCTTTTGACAACGTCTCCCACGACCTCATTCTTGACAATCTCGCTTCATCTCAGTGTGGCTCACGTATCTACAATTACGTCAGGTCCTTTCTTTCTGACCGCACGGCCACTATTGGGATTGGAGACCTCTGTTCGGATGTCATTCGTCTCGCAGGCAGAGGAACACCACAGGGCTCCGTTCTCTCGCCTACTTTGTTCAACGTGGCTATGGCTAAACTCCCTTCCCTATTACAACAGGTTCCCAACATCCAGCATGCAATCTATGCAGATGACATTACAATTTGGGCAACCAAAGGTTTAGACGGAACCATTCAGGACGCCCTACAGGAAGCTGTGTCTGTGGTACAAGACCATGCTGCTGCCGGCAGCCTTACGTGCTCAGTGGATAAGTCGGAGTTGTTATTGATATACAAGCGCCACCGCAAAACCGCTGATTCTCCTAACATTTTGCTGTTTCTTGATGGCCATCCTATCCCTCTGGTACCACGAATTCGCATTTTAGGCCTCTACCTTCATTCCGACGGCAAGGCCTCGCACACTACACGCCTTCTGGCTCAGCAGATAACTCAAATTACACACATGATCTATCGCATCACCAATCGCAGGAAAGGCCTCTGTGAGAAGGATGTCCTCCGCTTAGTACAAGCACTCATAGTTAGTCGGCTCACCTATCATCTTCCCTTTCACAATCTCACGCTAGCTCAAATATAAAAGAATGACATCCTTCTACGGACAGCTGTGAAGGCGGCTATTGGCTTGCCTCCACACGCATCTACACAACGCCTCCTTCAATTAGGAGTCCACAACACCATAACAGAACTCATCGAGGCCCAGCACAACAGTCAGCTCCAACGGCTCAGGCAGACCCGTGAGGGCTGCGCCATTCTGTCTTGTCGTGGCTACCCGATTCCTCAAAAACCCACACAAGTTCCGCGACATAAACTTGCTTCTACTGTCCGCGCACTCATCAAAGTGCCTCCGATCTCACGCAATATGAATCCCTCCCGCCACGCCGGTCGTCGACGTGCCCGAGTTCAGGCTATGACACGCGTCTTTGGTGATGGTACCTCAGACTTACAAGTACTTTACACTGATGCAGCACGCTGCCCAGAGAAGTCAGCCATGTGTTTAGCCGTGACAATTGACACAGACACCCTTGTGGCGTCTGCCACACTTCGTACTACAGACAGTGGTCTGGCAGAGGAGGGAGCTCTCGCTCTGGCAATTGTTCATGCTACGACACTGTTACATGACTCCCCTGTCACTATTGTAACAGATTCATAAGCTGCTTGCCATGCTTTTGCTCAAGGATTTGTGGCTGCACATACACACAATATCCTCTCTTCTGTCTCACCATCTGCATTACGTCCTGTGCGTATCGTCTGGACTCCTGAACACGCCTCTCTCCATGGTAATGAACGCGTTCATGCGGTTGCCCGAGAGCTGGCCGGCCGGGCTCCATTGGCAGAGCTGTCTAATCCAGACGACGCATCGACAGAACCACTAAACTACAACGCTACGCTGGAGTACTGCCGACTGAGCCGTTATACATACCCTCCCCCTCATCCTTCACTTAACAGAGCAGATGCTGTCGCTTGGCGGCAACTACAGACCAGTTCATTTCCTTGCCTTTATATGCTAAATCGCTTTCATCCAACTCTCTACCCCTCCTACTGCCCCTTCTGTGGATCCGTACCGACGGTGTACCACTCCACGTGGGAATGCTCTGCCCCACAGGGCGTTGCTCCCTTTCCCAATCCCACCCCTTCCTCTTGGGAATCTGCACTGCTCAGCCCTCGCCGGCAGGAACAGCAACAGCTGGTCCAGCGGGCTCGCAGGGTCGCGCAAGGCAATGAAGCCCTGGTCTGAGGGCCCCACCCAAAGAAGGCTCAGTGTGCATTTGTTATTAATAAATGTTTATTCTCTCTCTCTCTCCTTGCAAGTGTTTAGCGCAAGCTCGTCATGCTTTTCACATGTCACTCACTGCAACTGGACACTTTTGATGAGAGATAAGGCAACTGAAGTTATGCAGCGTACAATCTAAGCTCGCCCTTACGACCAAGGGTGAAATATCGGCTCGATAAAAAAGCGACAGGGTTAGTTGGTATCAGTTGACTTGCGGTGCGAAAACAAAAAGTGCGATGTGTCGTTGGCTCGCTAACACACGCCGACTGCATGGACCCAAAAGTAGTAGACGATGAGGGGCATACACCAACTTGATGAACCCATGCGCATGCGCAGCATTTTGAAGTCTCTCCTGCGGTTAGGGCTCCGCAGACCGCCGGCCACGTGATCGCGTGTTCCAGTTAACAGTGGACGGTACTGTACGTAAATATGAGCACGAATTTATTCCACCGGATTTTTTACTTGATAATTCTTTTAATTGTCGGGCTTCTAAATCTGAACCTAATGCTGAGTTGCAAGATGGTACTTTTTCGGAGCCACTCCGGCAGGTAGTTAGTCTTTTTTTGTTGTTGTAGCGCTTTACAGTAGGCGCACTTACACATTAGATGTTTCTCTTTTTCTGAACTCTTCTTAGACGTCTTCATGATTACAACACGAATGAGCGCCTTTAGAACGCTACATTGCTGAACGGTCACTCTGCCGAAGCGTATCTCAGAGGCCATGAAGACGGAAGCACGTGGTTTGTGTTTCTCCGCCAGGTGTCGACACGATCCCAGGTGCTCACAAGGAAACCATCAAACTGTCTTCTCTGTCAGTTAAATAAATTAATTAATAGTCACTAATCATTCGCACAGTTAATTGCTAGTCATGTTAAGTAAACGTACTCTCCGATATCACATGTGCCCAATATATATTCCTTAACTTGAACCCGAACCTGGTTCAAATTGAGGTTGCGTGGTAAACCTTCCTGCCTTCTCTCTTGTTGTTCTTGTCCTTGAATAATAACCACCTGTTTCATACAAGTTTTATTCTTTAGAAGGTGCACTGGTTATTTAGAAATGGGAGGTAACTGCTCAAGTGGAAGTGCTTCGAAGAGAGACAAGGGTGCGACTAAATATAACCCTCTGGTGACTTATCTAATTCCTATTCTTGTATATATATATATATTCATAGCTGAAGTGGAAACAAGAAACGCGAACTGGTGATGAAGCTTTGGGAGTATAACCTGACCTGCGAATAATGGAACTTGATAGGCTTACAGTGGCACGGCAGTGGAGTATCCCGGGAATCAATTTTTGTGGCAGCGCGCGAGTCGTTGCACGTACATACCCTTCCTTACCTGAGCGGCACTTGACATAAGCACCGTTTGTGTGCTTACGGCTTCAAATTTACGGCAAAAATTAACCTATTCTAAACCGAGAGAGGCATTAGCTAAGAGGATTAAGCGTCGCTTAATCCCGATCTCCAATAATCGGGCACGCTTTCTCTTCGAGCACCGGCGCTCTTTCAATTATGATACATTTTGTGCAGTTTTCCCGCTCTCACGTAAATGGAAGTGTCGCTTCAAGCAAACAGAATGACTGCTAGTTGAGCGTGTGCTTGGTATTTGGTTTAATTTGCGATTAAGCGCGTATTAAAGATCCACAGAGGCTATGTATGCGGCATTCTGATATATATATATATATATATATATATATATATATATATATATATATATATAAAAATATGTATATATATATATATATATATATGTATATATAATGCGATGATGTTTATTCGAACAGAGGAGTCGCAACGAGGTCGCGACGAAAAATGGGCGAACAGCAAGTCTGGCAAAGGCGGCACAGGTTCTCGCGCAATCAGAGCACGGGCTTTTCGTTGTCTTCCGAAGGCGCATACACGTTGGTGCGTATGCTACACTACAATACCCCCGGGTTGAAGCGTAGCCATCCTGGCGACTCAGGGAGTAGGCACAATGAGGGGGTCGTAGTAGGGCTTGAGACGGTCGACGTGTACGGCCTCGCGTCCTCGACGGCGCAAATCTGGTGATTGTGTTAGTGGCTCGATGACGTAATTCACCGAGGAGGTCGCGTCAATGACACGGTAGGGACCATGGTACCGGGCCAGAAGTTTAGAAGACAGGCCGGGAACGTGCGGGGGCACCCAAAGCCACACTAGGGAGCCAGCACGAAATGTAGGAGCTATGCGGTGAGCTTCGTCGTGTCGAGTCTTGTGTAGACCTTGAGCCTCACTTGTCAGAGACCGAGCCAACTGACGGCAGTCTTCAGCGTATCTGGCGACCTCCGAAAGCGGGGAGCACTCAGAAGCATCAGGGCGATACGGTAGTATAGTGTCGAGTGGGTGGGAAGGTTCGTGGCCGTACAATAGAAAGAACGGGGAAAAACCGGTAGTCGCTTGCGTCGCGGTGTTATAAGCGAAGGTAACAAAGGGCAATACAGTGTCCCAGTTAGTGTGCTCGGAGGAGGTGTACATTCTCAGCATGTCGCCAAGTGTGCGGTTGAACCGCTCAGTAAGACCATTTGTCTGTGGATGGTATGCGGTAGATTTCCGGTGGATAATGTTGCATTCAGCGAGGATAGCTTGGATGACCTCCGACAGGAACACTCGACCTCTATCACTGAGTAATTCCCGCGGAGCACCATGGCGTAGAATGAAGCTGAGGAGAATGAAGAGTGCAACTTCGTGGGCGGTCGCTGCCGGTAGAGCTGTAGTCTCAGCGTAGCGTGTCAGATGATTGACTCCGACAATAATCCCCCGGTTTCCAGAGCTACTATATGGGAGGGGGCCATAGAGGTCTACACCCACGCGGTCGAATGGGCGAGCCGGGCACAGGAGCGGCTGTAACATGCCAGTAAGGTGCCGCGGAGGTGTCTTGTTCTGTTGGCAAGTGGTGCAAGACTGAACGTATTTCTGCACAAAGCGACACATTCCTCGCCAGTAATAGCGCTGGCGCAGCCTTTCGTAGGTTTTCAGTACACCTGCGTGAGCACTTAGGGGATCTGCATGGAAATTCACGCAGATGTCAGAGCGCATATGAGTTGGGACAGCAATTGGGAGCCACTTCCGACCACCAGGCATGTAGTTGCGGCGGTACAGAATGTTGTCTCGTAAGGAAAAGTGGGCTGCTTGCCGGCGTAGCGCTCTCGTGGAAGGGACAGCAGACGGATCGGTAAGGTAGTCGACTAACAAGGCAAGGTATGGGTCTTTGCGCTGCTCCGAAAGCATGTCAGTCGTGTCGAGTGGTGACAAGGTGGTAAAAGGGGGAGACAGAGAAGCCACATCTGGTGTTAATGGTGATCGCGAAAGTGCATCGGCATCCGCATGCTTGCGACCAGAACGATATACGACACGGATGTCGTATTCTTGCAATCGAAGTTCCCAACGTCCCAGGCGTCCGGACGGGTCTTTCAAGGTGGACAGCCAACATAGAGCGTGGTGGTCTGTGACCACGTCGAAAGGATGGCCGTAAAGGTACGGGCGAAACTTCGTCAACGCCCCGATTATGGCCAAACACTCCTTCTCTGTCACGGAGTAATTCAATTCAGCCTTCTTGAGAGCGCGACTTGCATAGGCGATTACGTATTTAGCTTGGGTGCCTTTCCGTTGTGCCGAAACTGCACCAAGACCGATGCCACTTGCATCGGTGGGAATTTCTGTGACCGCAGCAGGGTCGAAGTGACGAAGAATAGGTGGTGAGGTCAGCAGGCGGCGCAGCTGGCGAAATGCGTCGTCACATGCAGCTGACCATGCAGATATGTCTTTGCTGTTGGAAAGCAGACTCGTGAGAGCTGCGATGATGGACGCGAAGTTGCGCACAAAGCGACGAAAGTAGGAGCAAAGACCGACGAAACTTCTTAGGGCTTTCAGTGATGTGGGCAACGGAAAGCCAGCGACAGCTCGAAGCTTATCGGGATCCGGAAAGACACCGTCTCTTGTGATGACATATCCCAAGATGGTTAGTTTTCGTGCGGCAAAGTGGCACTTCTTGGAGTTAAGTTGTATGTCTGCAGAAGTTAGACACGTCAGAATCTCGTGGAGGCGAGCAAGATGTGTCGGGAAATCAGATGAAGAGACTACGATGTCGTCCAGGTAACATAAGCAGGTTTTCCACTTGTGGGCACGCAAGATGGTGTCGATCTGGGCTCAAATGTGGCAGGCGCGTTGCAGAGCCCAAATGGCTTGACTTTGAACTCATATAGGCCATCCGGCGTTACAAAGGCTGTTTTAGGGCGATCACATTCAGCCATTGGCACCTGCCAATACCCACAACGCAGATCCAAAGATGTAAAGTACTCGGCGCCTTGTAAGCAGGCAAGAGCATCGTCTATTCTTGGTAGCGGGTAGACATCTTTTTTCGTAATATTGTTTAAGCGGCGATAGTCCACGCAAAATCGTACGGTGCCATCTTTTTTCTTGACCAGAACCAAAGGTGATGACCAAGCGCTTTGAGAAGGCTGTATGACTCCACGTTTAAGCATGTCGGCTACTTGCTCCGTAATGACGTGGCGCTCTTCGGCGGAAACACGTTAAGGACGCTGTTGCAGAAGCGAATGCGAGCCGGTGTCAATAAATAGTATGAGTGATAGTCGTGGTGCGGCCCAAAGCAGGTTCTTGAAAGTCGAAAGAAGAACGAAACTTGTCAAGGAGAGCAACAAGTTGGCGGCGATGCGAGAGGGGAAGTTCTGCGTCAATATCATCGTCGAAGGCTGACGAACTTGATGGCTCAGACGCATGAGTGATTGCAGCAATGTGACATGGCGTTTCGTCGGGAAGAATAATATCATCGATATCGTCGACAGGTTGCACATATCCTAACGTTTCACCACGAAGTAAGCCAATGGGGTAGTTGCAGTGGTTGGTGACCAGCATTACGGTTAAACCAGACGCAATTGTAAGAACAACGAATGGGAGAACGATGCCCTTGCGTTTAGTAAAAACCGGAGATGGCGTAAACACCACCGTGCCGTCAGGTTGCGCCACACATGAAAGGCTAATAGGGACCGAAGCTTCAGGAGGCAAGGTGATGTCGTCATCAGCGATGAGTTTGCAGAGCAGAGGAGAGTGGTCGGGTGGTGGATATTCACATGTTGGCACAAGGGACACCGGCACGGGAACAATCGATGATAGCTTCATGACGTGATAATAAATCCCAACCTAGGATAAGGTCATGAGAGCAAGATGGTAGAACAAAAAACTGTACGACGTGCAAAACGTCTTGGATGACGACGCGCGCCGTACACACAGCCGAGGGATGAATGCGTTGCGCTCTAGCCGTGAACAGCACCAAGCCACTTAGAGATGTGGTCACTCTCTTCAGTTTCCTACAAAATTTTGCGTTCATCACAGAAACGGTGGCCCCGGTATCAATTAACGCTAATGTGGCGACTCCCTCAACATCGACATCAACAGCATTTCGCGGCGAAAATGGAGGCCTTGGGAATTGCGCACAAGGAGCAGTTCTTGCCTCCGGAACTGCACTGATTAGTTTCCCTCCTCAGGAGGTGGTCGACGACGCATAGGTGATGGCGATCGGCGACGAGGTGGTGGGAAACGAGCAGTCGATGGGTAGCGGTTGGAGTCGGAGTGCCTCTGTTCATATGCAGACGTGGTGGTCTGCTGTGGTGCGTAGGTAGGTGCTCCGAAGTATGCGTGCGCAGGTGTGGGACGGCGGCGGCAGAAGCGTGCAATGTGGCCAGCGATGCCACACGTGAAGCAGATGGGACGATTGTCTCGGGTGCGCCACTCATTAGATGGACGGGAAAAGCGAGGTGGGGCCTGTAAACTGGAGGCGAGGCCGGAGGAGGTGGAGCCGATAAGGCGACTGGATGCGGTGTGGGCCGCGCGACCACAGCTGCGTAGCTGAGAGGTGAAGGTGGCGCAGTTGGTGCGTAGCCAGCAGTTGAGAGATCAGATGGCACCGAAGTGCATGGGTAAGAGGCCGGAACTGTAGGGAGGGCATTGCAAATTTCAGTGCGTATGGCCTGCTGCATATTCGAAGGGAGGCTTGTCGTGGGCACGTCGCTATGCGGCAGCAGGGAGAGCTGTCGGGCGATTTCCTCCCTGATGAAGTCTTTAATCTGGTTCGACAGAGTTCCTTGGTGAACGTTACCATTTGCGAGTGCGATGGCCGAGATCGAATCTGGTGATGGGACACTCTGTTGGGCGATGGAACGCTGACGACGCAATTCATCGAAGCTCTGGTAGAGGCTTACGAGGATTGCCACCGTGGTCGGGCTTTTCGCCAGCAACATCTAAAATGCGCCATCCTCGATGCCTTTGAGAATATGTCGAATTTTGTCTTCTTCAGGCATGCATGAGTTAACACGCCTGCAGAGGTCGAGCACATCCTCAATATAGCTAGTAAAGGTCTCGCCAGGCTGCTGGGCTCGGTGGCGCAGACGCTGGTCAGCGCGGAGCTTGCGGACCTCTGGTCGGCCGAACGCTTCGGTCACGAGGGTCTTAAAGGTGGACCAGCTGGCGATGGCGGTTTCGCGGTTGGTGAACCATAGCTTGGCGACGACAGCCAAGTAAAAGATAACATAGGCAAGCTTAGAGTCGTTGTCCCATTTGTTGCTGGCACTCACGCGTTCGTACAAGGAGAGCCAGTCTTCGACGTCTTGCTCACCACTGCCGCTGAAGATTGGTGGGTCCCGCTGACGGGTAGCACCGGGGCAGGTCGACGGGGCAGCCGATGGTGCTGGCTGTGCTGGGATGGGCTGGTTGGCGACTGCGTCAGTCATGTTGTACGGTGGTCTTACGGCCAACTTGCGAGAGCGGAGCTCCAGGTCTGCTTAGGGATCTCAGCAGCCTCCACCAAATGCGATGATGTTTATTCGAACAGAGGAGTGGCAACGAGGTCGCGACGGAAAATGGGCGAACAGCAAGTCTGGCAAAGACGGCACAGGTTCTCGCGCAATTAGAGCACGGGCTTTTCGTTGTCTTCCGAAGGTGCATACACGTTGGTGCGTATGCTCCACTACAATATATATATATATATATATATATATATATATATATATATATATATATATATATATGTATATATATATATATATATATATATATATATATATATATATATATATATATATATATATATATATATGTGTGTGTGTGTGTGTGTGTGTGTGTGTGTGTGTGTGTGTGTGTGTGTGTGTGTGTGTGACGCCACGATGAACGGGTGACGTGGCCTGGCTCATACGCCATGTTTATTCCATTCTCCACTTCTTCCTTCTCGGCTTCTACCAATCATCGCTTCATACGTAACACGATTCCCCCTCCCCCCCCGAAAGAAGGAATGGATTACGAACAAGAAAATGTAAACAAGGCAAGGTTGAGAAGTCGCAAATGTCAAAATGCACAATTGGTTTCATGTCCCAGTGGTGTTCCGTAAACTCGCAAAACTTCAGAAATGAGTGCGGTAGTCCGGTGAATGGGGGAGTTCAGGTGGGCGAGGTTGGCTGTGGCGTTCTGGAGATGGTAACCGCGTCTTGCAAAACTGCACTGACCATGACATTACTTGAGCAGCTACGAGGAACGAACAAGGTTGGAAGTCCTTGGAGCACTTGAAGGTCGACTGTCGTAGGCGTCGAATCCTCTGCCATACGCGCTGTATTTGTGTCGTGGCTGAGACAGAATTAGTGCTGGCAGCCTGCGTGTACAAGAACTGAAGTTCAAGGAATTATGTCTATGTTCGTGCGTTGTACAAATTATAACGTTCAGTCTCTTTCGTAGTTTTCTGTGGCGTTGGCTCCGTTGTCGTAAACTAATGGGATGGTGTCTGAATCTTTGCATGGTAGAACTGGTAACTTCTTGTCCTGTTCGGCGTTTCCTGAGGTTTCGGAGCTGTAATCTTAGGCACAGTCTTGATATTTTGTGCCAAACGCGTTTCTGGCGCCGATCCTTTATGCGAAGTTGCCTCGCTTCTTGAATTTGTTTTAAGAGGCTTGCATTGCGTCGTCGACCTTGTTGGTGTGTCCGTTGGATTGTCTGTGATTCACGGACTTGCTTTTGCTGGCGTTGCTGACGTTGCTGTGGACCATATTGTGGTGGAAGCCCTGCTTGAACATCGCGCTGGTTTTCATGACAACCTGATGGGGTATCCAGTCGGAAGCTCGTAGTCTTTGAGCACTTGTCATGCAATTCAGGCAATGAAGATGATGCTTCAGAGTGGATAGAAAGTTCTTCAGAAGCTTTTTCTGCACTGTTCACTTCGAGAGGCTCTTGGACATGGCAGCGTCTGACGTTCGATGTGCCTAATCCTTCGGTGTTGCTTCGACTGTCGAGTGTGTATGCACCGGGCGGTGATGCATGAACCCGTGCGGAAGGAGCATGGCTCAACTGGGTATTTTCTCGGTGTGTCAACTCGTCTATCGTGAACATGATGTCCTTATGAGGCAAACGGTGAGCGTCAGTAACGCTTGAAGAGTCGCGTGATGGAAAACCGGGTGGTGGACCACGTATGCGAGACGAAAAATGAAGTGCATGAGGTGGGTACGCAACGTTTCGTGTCGTGTGCTGGAGCGACGACTTTGAAAATACCGTCATATATATATATATATATTGTAAAGAAGAGGAAGTACTCCGGCGCAGAGGCAGCAGCATCGAGTGTGCAGCAGCGGCTCGAGCTCGGAAAATGCGGCTGGTGCATCGCCTTCCAAGCCTTCCAAACATCAACCTTTCTGCTTAATAAATCTCCTTTATAATTGGTGGAGCCGTGCCGGGTACCGTCCCTTACACCTTCCCGCTACCATCCTGGGACTCCGTTCTCGACGGCTACCTTCTGCTATGCCGGACGCCGATCAGCAGACGCTTCCATCTCTTCCGGCCACCTGTCCAGGCAGTGTTCCTCAGCGGGAGCCTCCAATCTTCAATGGAACAGATGACAACGACGTTGAAGATTGGCTCTCGACTTTCAAACGGGTGAGCGCTTTAAACAGATGGACGGACGCGGACAAGTTGACATGCGTGTCGTTCTACCTCGCGGGTGTAGCCAGCCTTTGGCTTAGAAACCACGAGGCAGACGTCCGAACGTGGCCGCAATTTAAAACGTCGATTGTAGCAGTCTTTGATCGACCTGCCGTCCGAAAACTTCGTGCCGAGCAACGTTAACGCACACGCGCACAAGAAACGGGTGAAACCTTTACAAGTTACATAGAAGACGTCGTCGATTTGTGCAGACGCGTGAACGCCGAAATGACGGAAGCTGAAAAATGTAAGCACATCCTCAAAGGGATTGACGACGACGCTTTTCAAATGCTCTTGGCGAAAAACCCGACCACTGTTAACGACGTAATTAGCCTCTGCCAAAGCTACGATGAATTGCGGAAGCAGCGAGCTCTGACAAGACGTCCTCCAGCGCACGATTTGGCATCGCTGTCTAGTGTGATCAGTGGTCATGACCACGCGTCACTAATAGCCGGAATAAAAGCATTTGTCCGCGAAGAAGTTGCACGACAGCTTTCCTTGGTGCCTTTCACACCAGAAGCTACCACAACTTTACCATCGTCTCTACGGGACGTCATTCAAGGAGAGGTCACCGAGGCCTTACCAGCTGCTCGGGAGCCTAATCTTGTGGCTGCTCCTCTCAACTACGCCGCGGCTGCAGCCATGCCAACTCGCAAGGCGCCTGCGCCTCCGTTCCAGCCTCGCGCGAGCTATCCCCCAGCTCCAGTTCACTAGACCAGCACTAACACCACCAACCCGTGGCGCACCCTCGATAATCGCCCGATATGTTACGCTTGACGATACCCCGGACACGTCGCAAGGTATTGCCGCCGCCGGACGCATATCACCAATGAAAACCGCCGTGAGCCTTTCTTACCGCTTGACTCCAACGCGCGATACCGTTCCTCCACTCCAATGCCAGCCCGCTACCAGGACGACCACCGCCCTCGGTCGGGACGTCTTCGCTCGCCCTCTCCGTGCCGCCGCTCGCCTTCTCCTATGCGTCGACGGCCCGCACCTAACGAAGAGGAAAACTAGACGACGCAGTTCCTGAGGCAAGAACTGCGCAAGTTCCGGTTTGCCCAAGTCCTCATTAGTCACCTACCAATGTTATTGATGTGTTCGTCGAAAATATCCCTACTGTCCCTCTTGTAGACACCAGTGCAGCTGTTTCGGTTATAGATGCTGGATTTTGTCGCTCAATTCGTAAGGTTACGACGCCTTTCTCCGGATTATCGCTTCGCACAGCCAGTGCTCAACCTGTTCAACCGACCACAGTATGTACAGCCCGCGTGACAATTCAGGACGTTCAGTATACGATAGAGCTCATGGTTCTTTCATCATGCTTCCATAATATTATTTTGGGATGGGACTTTTTGTCGCGTCATAACGCCGTAATCGACTGTGCTAGGGCTGAGGTTGAATTTTGCTCACTGGATGACCAAGCGTCCGTCGACACCCAGTTTGCCGCTAAACTTGTCGTTAGCGATGACACCTACATCCCTCCATGCTCTTTTGCGTTCGTGCCAGTTTCATGCAGCGCCGTATCCGACGGCACGGTCTTCTTCACACCATCTCCAATATTCGTCGCCCGAAAAGCCCCCCCCCTGCCTTTTGCTGCTCTCGATCTTGTAGAAGGCTCAACCACAATGCCAATTTATTATCATGAGTCGTCGTCTTTATCCCTACTTTGTCACGAGTGCCTTGACCACGTCGAGACAATCAGTTCTTCCAGAATTATATCCGTCCCCGATGAGGTGCCTTCTACCTCCGTCTGTGAACTGGCTGTCGTCTCAGTGCCTGACTCAACGTTGGCAAACATATTTCAACCATTCATCGCTGAAGATTTGACATCTTCGCAGCGTTCACAACTCCTCACCATTCTTGAGAGCTACCGCCATTCTTTCGACGTTGAACAAACATCTCTCAGCCGTGCCTTAGCAGTAGAACACCACATCGACACTGGGTCCCACTCACCGCTGCGACAACGACCATATTGCGTGTCCGCTACAGAACGCCGCGTCATTGCTGACCAAGTAGACGACATGCTTCGCAGAGGCGTCATTCGACCTTCACAGAGCCCATGGGCGTCTCTGGTGGTTCTTGTCAAAAAGAAAGACGGTTCTATTCGTTTCTGTGTCGATTTCCGGCGATTAAACAAGATCACGCTGAAGGATGTCTATCCACTACCGCGCATTGACGATGCTTTGGACAGTTTGCAGGGTGCCGAGTTCTTTTCTTCGTTAGACTTGCGGTCAGGCTACTGGCAGGTGCCTATGGCGGAGGCCGATCGCCCCAAAACCGCTTTGTCACGCCAGACGGCTTATATGAATTCACCGTCATGCCTTTCGGAATTTGCAATGCACCTGCAACGTTCGAACGAATGATGGACAACATTCTGCGTGGACTAAAATGAAAGATATGCTTGTGTTACCTCGATGATATCGTGGTCTTCGCCCCTACTTTGACACACACTTACGTCACCTTCAGCACGTCCTTACTTGCTTAACTAACGCCGGTTTGCAATTAAACCTCAAAAAATGTCGATTTGCCATGCATCAACTGAACATTTTGAGCCACGTTGTTTCCAAGGAAGGCATCCTCCCGGACCCCGAGAAATTGCGAGCTGTTACGGCATTTCCTAAACCTGCCACCATCAAAGAACTTCGAAGTTTCATCGGCTTGTGTTCGTATTTCCGGCAATTCGTTCGAAACTTCGCGTCTATTATATCACCTCTCACGCAACTTCTCAGCAGCTGTAAAGACCTCTTATCGTGGTCCCCTGCCTGCGACGAGGCTTTCAGCACCTTGCGACGGCTTCTCACGACGCCACCCATTCTACGCCATTTCGATCCTGAAGCTCCAACTGAAATCCACACCGACGCCAGTGGTGTAGGCCTGGGTGCTGTGCTCGCACAGCGTAAACCGGAACATCAGGAATACGTCGTGGCATAAACTAGTCACACATTTACCAAGGCTGAGAGCAACTACAGCGTCACAGAAAAGGAGTGCTTGGCCATTGTGTGGGCCCTTGGAAAGTTTCGCCCATATCTATATGGTCGTTATTTTGACGTCGTGACCGACCACCACGCGCTGTGCTGGCTTTCGACGTTAAAAGACCCATCTGGCCGCCTCGCTCGCTGGGCGTTGAAAATTCAAGACTACGACATACGCGTGGTTTATCGGTCAGGACGGAAGCATGCTGACGCCGACGCTCTTTCCCGTTCCCCCCTGTCCCAGAATGCCACAGCTGACTCCGCTTGCGATTCCACATTGTCATCGCTTGACTTTGACACCATTGCTATCGAACAACGCAATGACCCGTGGACTGCGTCTCTCCTCAATCATATCTCCGACACTTCTGAACTCCCAAAGACGCGAACGCTTCGGCGCCAAGTTCCACACTTCTCGATACGTGACACGCTTCTCTATCGACGTAACTACGCACCAGCGGGACGCAAGTGGCTGCTCGTCGTTCCACGAACCCTGAGGTCACAGATTTGTTCCTCTTTTCACGCTGACCCACAATGTGGCCACGCAGGAGTCTTCAAGACGTACGAAAGGCTTCGACATCGCTACTACTGGCGTGGCATGTATACCTTCGTCCGCAACTTCGTCCGCTCTTGTGCCGAATGTCAGCGCCGAAAATCTCCACCACACGCCTCCGCCGGTGAACTGCAGCCTTTACCATGCCCTTCCAGACCCTTCGAACGGGTTGGAATAGATATTTATGGGCCACTTCCATTGACTCCGACTGGCAACAGGTGGATAATAGTTGCTATCGACCACCTAACGCGCTATGCTGAGACCGCTGCTCTTAAAACGGCTACAGCACAGGAGGTTGCCACTTTCCTACTGCGTCATTTTGCGTTGCGTCATGGAGGCCCTCAAGAACTCCTCAGTGACCGCGGCCGCGCCTTCTTGTCCGAGGTCATTGAAAAATTGCTCGCTGAGTGTGCTATTGTACATCGCACATGTACCGCTTACCACCCACAAACCAATGGGGATACCGAGCGCTTTAATCGTACTCTCGGTGACATGCTATCTGTGTATGTGACGCCTGACCACTCCCACTGGGACTTAGTCCTCCCATTCATTACATACGCCTATAATACGGCAACGCAAGCGACCACAGGCTTCTCCCCTTTTTACCTCCTCTACGGCCGTCACACCTCCCTTACCATTGACACCATTTTGCCCTATCGACCGGACGCGTCCGAGTGCCTACCGATCTTGGACGCCACTAGGCACGCAGAAGAATGCCGCCAGTTAGCTCGTCGCTTTACCTGCGATGACCAAAACAGGCAAAAAGCAATTCATGATGCCCAGACCTCAACTCCCGTTTTTCTTCCGGGTGCTCTTGTATGGCTGTCAGTGCCGCATCGCACACCTGGGCTCTCTTCCAAACTTCTGCCAAAGTACAATGGGCCATATCGTATTGTCGAACAAACTTCGCCAGTAAACTACCTCATTGAGCCTCTTACGCCACCATCAGAATTGCGACGTCGCAACCGCGAGGTTGTACACGTCCAGAGGCTCAAGCAGTACCATGGTTCCACGCCGCCTGCCCAGGACTAAGTCGCCAGGATGGGTCCTTTTTTCTCCGTGGGGCCATTGTAAAAAAGAGGAACTAATCCGGCGCAGAGGCAGCAGCATCGAGTGTGCAGCAGCGACTCGAGCTCGGAAATTGCGACTGGTGCATCGCCTTCCAAGCCTTCCAAGCATCAACCTTTCTGCTTAATAAATCTGCTTTATAATATATATATATATATATATATATATATATATATATATATATATATATATATATATATATATATATATATATATATATATATATATATATATATATACGCTACCATAGCATTTGCCCCAATGTGCTGTCTCGACAAGGCCGCGACGATGGTGGTGGCTTCCGATGAACACGTTTTGCTGTCGGCCCCAAAAACGATAACCGCTGTGACTGCTTATCGCTGTCATAAATCGGTGCGAGGGGAGCGTGTCGTTCGTACGCGAAACGTTAGGGAGCACTAGAATCATCGCGCACACTGACGCGCGAGTAGGTTTTTCATGTGGTATTTTTTGTATTTCGCGGGCATTTGTAATTAGCAGAAGAACACTAATACTTAACAGATATAAAGTTAAAAACTATCTATTTGGATGTTTTGCAATCTGATCTACAACTTTCTCATTGAAATTTTTTATCCGTCTTCGTTCCTTCAATAGTTCGTTAATTAAACAGATTTAGTGAACAATATTCGAGAACACAAAAATAGTTTGACTAACTCCAGGCAACGGTGAGCAACATGCATTTGGTCGCATTGTAATTACGTGTTCCGGAATATTTCAAAACATTTGCTAAAATTACGTGGGATACCCTGTATATACTCTCCAGGCAAGAGTTTTTTGCGTTCAGTCATAATTTATGTGCCCCAAAGAGTCGTATGTGAGTGATGCGAGCTCAGCACAAAACTTTTAGGTGAACTGTCGGCTCAGCGTTGTCTATTCCCACGGAAAAGTAGCAGCCTCAGAGCTTTCGCAGTTCTACACATCGCCTCTATCCCACGCCTCCAAATTTCGTTATTTGCTTTTTTTTCCCTTTCGGAGCCGGAATTCATCTCTCGACTCGCCTTAGAAGGGTAAGGAAGCGAACGAAGGGGAACGGCGTGCCTTACCGGGTTCTTTTTTTTTGTTTTCATTTCTTGCAAGCCTTGCTCAGGACAACACTCCCGCTTTGTTGTGTACATCGATTTGCTGTTTCTGCTTGTTACAAACTGGTAGAAGTAAATAAGGAACACGCCAGCTCTCTTTTGATCTACGGTTGAAAGCACAGGAGGGCCTGATCTTTGACAAAAGAAAGTAAAACGACAATACAGCGAGAGAATTTCGCTGATTTTGCAAGCGCCCGCACTAACTCATGGTCTACAGCCTCATCGCTAATTGTTACTCGTGTAGTAGTTTTTGTTTTAAGTGCCTCGGTAAAACGGAATGCGACAGACTGGTTCCATTCTTTCTTCGGTCTTATTGATTGTGCGTGGGCGTTTCTGCACTTTTGTGACGTCTACGACAAAGGCTTCTTGAAGCTCTGTTTGAGTCTTGAAGTCGGAAAACTCATAGCTCAGGTGTCGGAGATGTTGGCTTCGCCTTTATGCGCCCGATGTGCACTAAGAAAACAAGTTCTGACAGGATATTGCTGAAAAGTTGTCATTTCAAACAAGCTAGAATTCGGGTCTGGTGAACACACACTGCAGAATATAACAATATTGAAAAGCAGTGCAATTAAATTCTCTCTAAATTACGCTTCTTTTCCTTTTCGCCTGTGCATGCATGCACGAGAAGAAAAAAAATGGTGAGAGAAAACACTTCGTCAAAATGTGTGTTTACAAGACACTCACGTGCTTAGTTTCGTATACATGTTCAGTTTTCAATTATTTTTTTTTCATTTTTCAGAGAGAGCGATCAAATTTGTAATTGAAAAAAATTGAAGGAAAGACATTTGTTACCGCCATAGGAGCACAACGTTTGCGACAAAATCACAGATTGTTCCCTTATTTGCTTGTATTGCAATCACTGTCCTTGTATTTTTGTGGCAGTAAACATGTCGTACAGTAAATGCCAACTGTGCCAAGTTAACGTCTTCCTGAGTAATAAATAACGTGAATTTTAAGCGCACTATCCTTATTTGTTTGAAAGAAAAAAGACGCATAGCTACGTATGCTTTTTGCACAATGCTCAGGTAGTCTCTGGACGGTGGCTCATTTACGTTAATAGTTAATGCTCTCCGAGCCTATCATTCGTGCTGATTTCTTATTTTATAGATGGCGAGATACAAGGGGATCTTCCTGATGAAACAAGCGTAAAAAAGCGCAGTCATCCTAAAAGGGGATCTTGTTGCACAAATAAGACAAGGGCTACTCCTTATTCTTGGAAGCACAGCAGCTGACGGAGCACCCCAATGTGTACATCCCAAAGATGTTATGGCTTCCGTCCCAACTTTGAAAAGTGAATTTCGTGATATATTATTGGCAAGATCTTTCAGCACGTGTGAAAATATGTGGTTTCGCTAAAATTCTAAAAGTTTATGCACATTCCAGTTTGGCGATTATAACTCGTGATATACCGGGAATTTAGTGCAAACATTTAGATGATGTGCGAAAAAACTAGAAGTATTTATGAGCGTAATACAAGATACTAGCTGCAACGTGGTACAATGGCAAAGTTTTTTGCAAAAGAAACGTAAAAAACGCCGCACATTGATTTTGATTAGTCCTGCAGTTCTTGCTTAATTCAGCAAAAACTCCAGCGCTCGTTTTTGTGGAATGTATGCGCAATAAAAACGAGAATTCCCTGCATTGAGAAAGCTTTTCGGCACGTTCTTCAAAGCCATGTAAATATTATTGAAAAAATTAAAGGGTGAAGGGCAGCACAGTTTAAGACAAGCAGTCATGTAACAATGAGAAGCGCTAAGGAGCCACATCCCCAGATGTATAGGAAGTGAGGAAGCTCCGTCCGAATGGCAAAGCGGCCATTTATATGCGTGTAAGATAGTGACCCAAGGGTGAATCGCAAATGCCTAACCTTTCTTTATGGACCATTACGGGCTGCAATTACGATGGTGCACGCCGTTTTGGCGTTCCTTATGAAAAGCGCTTTAAGAATAATGGCCCTGCTGTCCCTATATCCACACCGCGCCGAATAGTGATGTCTTTCGTCACGTTTCCTTTAACATGTTCACACGACACATGGTTTTCAGCTTTGTCTCTTCAGTGAGTACAAATAGTTCTGTGCGTGGACATTTTATTCACATAGCGCTGGGTGGTGATGCTCGACTGGTGACCCGAAACTCTTGAGGTCGAATGCAAACCGTGTTGGCCGCGTTGCGATGGATACACACGCTAGAGGCTCGACCACTTGGATTTAGGTTCACGTTAAGAACACCAGATAGCCAAAATTCATAAAGCCCTCCTCCCCCCCCCCCAACCCACCACCGCCATACACACACAACACACGACGGCGTCCCTTAAAATCATAGCTTGGTTTTGAGATGCAAAATCCCAACAATTATCGCGTTCTTTCACACAGTTCAGCGCAGCACGGGTGCAAGCGTAGCTGATCGCATAGGCAGGCCCGTCACCAAAAGGAGCCTTGTGCTCGAAAAGGCAAGCCTTGGAGCTGGCGTAAGCCGGTGGAAAGAAGAAATATTCTTTGGGAGCGTCAGTAACACAGCTCGCGGAAAAAGAGTGTGGCAGAGTTAGTTGACAGTATGATGTGCACTCGGCTAAAGGTTGTCTATCGGTGGCGGTAGAAAGGTTTGACCCACTTGCGTATGCAGCACTTTCGTTGTTCTTTGTGGCAGTGTACATGGATGATGGTCAGTGCATTGGATAATACTTGCAGTTCAGTGAGTAGAAATAGCTTAGATATGGAAGGGGGGCTATTCAACAATCGACCACATTCATACTATCAATCATGTAATAGAGAAATGCTCAGAATATAACCAACCACTATACATAGCCTTCATAGATTGCGAGAAGGCGTTTGATTCAGTAGAAATATCAGCCGTCATGCAGACACTGCGTAATCAGGGCGTCGATGAAGTATATATAAACATTCTGGAAGCAATCTACAGGGGATCAACTGCTACCATAGTGCTTCATCAAGAAAGCAACAGAATACCAATCAAGAAGGGTGTAAGGCAGGGGGACACAATCTACCCAATGGTATTTACCACATGCTTACAGGAGGTTTTCAGAAGCCTAGAATGGAAACAGTTAGGAATAAGAGTTAATAGAGAGTACCTTAGTAACCTGCACTTCGCCGATGACATTGCATTGCAGAGTAACTCAGGAGACGAATTGCAACTCATGATTACGGAGTTAGACAAGGAGAGCAGAAAGGTGAGTCTTAAAAATAATTTGCAGAAAACGAAAGTAATGTACAACATCTCGGAAGAGAGCAGCGCTTCAAGATAGGTAATAGTGAGCTTCAAGTTGTAACTATGTCTACTTAGGGCAGGTAATAACCGCGGAGCCAAACCACGAGATTGAAGTAACTGGAAGAATAAGATAGGGGTAGAGCACATTTGGCAAGCACTCTGAAATTATGACAGGTAGATTGCCACCATCCCTCAAGAAAAAGGTATATAACAGCTGTATCTTGCCGGAACTTAGCTACGGAGCAGAAACCTGGAGACTTACAAAGAGGGTGCAGCTTAAATTGAGGACCACGCAGCGAGCAATGGAAAGAAAAATGGTAGGTGTAACCTTAAGAGACAAGAGGAGAGCAGAGTGGATTAGAGAACAAACGGGGGTTAAGGATGTCGTAGTTGAAATCAAGAAGAAGAAATGGACATGGGCCTTGCATGTATAGCGCGTAGACAGGATAACCGCTGGTCATTAAGGGTTACTAACTGGATTCCCAGAGAAGGCAAGCGGATTAGGGGGAGACAGAGGGTAGGTGGGAAGATGAGATTAAGAAGTTTGCGGGTATAAATTTGCAGCAGCAAGCACAGGACCGGGTTAATTGGCGGAACATGGGAGTGGCCTTTGTCCTGCAGTGGACGTAGTCTGGCTGATAAAAATGATGATGATGATGGAAGGGGGAGGTTGATTGGCTCAACATGCCTAAAAGCGGTATCGGTGGGAGAGAGGCGTAGAGATCTCTTGGCAGGCAACCCTGTAACATCAAAATGCCTCGAACTTGGAAATGCTTTTACTAAATCTTGTTAGGTGTGAAGGGAGTCGGAGATTTCAGTGCGAATACAATCAAGAGCCTTGGAATTGTCTGTAATAGTGGAAATGACTATTTTTTTTCTGTTTATGTTTATATTTACTGTACCGTCGTCATTTTAATGCAGCACGGTGAATCAATTACGTAACAAATAAATAAATAGACAAATAAATAAATAAATAAATAAATAACTGCATCAGTTAGATGAGCGAACTCAGGTTGTTAAGACCCTCTGATGTATGATATGCATGTATATAGTTTCAGCTGTATACTGTTTCATATATACGTCAGTTGCCTAAGCGGCATTTTTTCGTCAAGTTTGAGGTTCACAGAGTGGTGGCATAGGAACCAATGCTTTTGCGGTGACAATCACCGCACAAGTTCACACCAAGGGTGTTCTTATCGGCCACTCTTCAATTATTTCTTTAAAGTAGTAATGCTCTAGACAGAGTGTCACGATTCGAAGCCTTCAAGCAAACGCCCGAAAAACCCACTGGAGGCCCTGATTTCATTCTCGACCGGCCAAAGTGCGCGTATAGAAAAACCGGCATGAACTAGATGCAGCCTAACACTGTGGTTGTGTAACCCACGTATGTATACATCTTACCGGCGGTGCAGAAGAAAAAGGGGGCGGGAGAAGCAGCTGTCCTGCAGTTATGCAAAGACAAACTGTGGCGGAGCAGGAAGTGATCTCCCTACTCTTCCCGCTCCCAACCCGTGCTATATTATACTTTACATGGCTATAGTGTCTGTATTTTCTTTTGCTACCTGCCCCGCCGTGGTGGTCTAGTAGCTAAGGTACTCGGCTGCTGACCCGCAGGTCGCGGGATCAAATCCCAGCTTCGGCGGCTGCATTTCCGAAGGAGGCGGAAATGTTGTAGGCCCGTGTGCTCAGATTTGGATGCACGTTAAAAAAACCCAGGTTGTCGAAATTTCCGGAGCCCTCCACTACGGCGTCTCTCATAATCATATGGTGGTTTTGGGACGTTAAACCCCACATATCGATCGATTCTTTTGCTACCTGCTTTTCTGTATGCTTCTTTGTATATTTCTCTCACTTTACGTCCTCTGTCCTTCTACCTTTTCCTCTTTCTTTTTTCGCTTTAGATGCGAAGCAGCTTATGACGGAGTTCAATCTGGTGGTGTGCGGCGCGACCACTCTTACTGCGCATGCGCAGCAGCTGCTCCAAGCACTGCCAAAACACGCTCACGTGCTAGCTCGTACCAGCCTGTGTAAGGGGCTGGGTAAGACGCTGTGGCCTCTCCCCCATACACTCTCTCAGCAATCATGTGATCGCGTCGAAGAACTAGATTCTGCAGGCGCGCGACGAATGCACGCGCTACCGCTTGGCGTGGCGACTCACCCTCGTGACCTTCTCGAACAGGAGTATGGGGTGAGTGACAGCAAAAAAAAACTACGGTGAATGCATAGTGTGCTCGATTGTAAACATTCGACAGAAGTCTGTCTGGTTGGGTATGAAAACTGGGAGATGATTTAAACTCCAACTATAAGTTTTTGAACGAACCCGACGTTTCGGAACTGACTTGGTTCCTTCTTCAGGGGAGACTGCCAGATTACGTAGCAGCGGCGTCATCAAGAGGAGCGGATAATGACCCCCCCCCTCTCTTGTTTTACCGTTGAGCGCAGTCCATGTGTATACACTGGGGGAAGGGCTACGAGAAAGCGGTTGATGTTTTCGGCTCTCCGTTGTATATGCCACGACTAGAGTAGTAATTTTCTCCTCCAGTTCGTCTCCCTTTCAAGGATGGTCGTTGCTTAGAAATTTGTCCGGCGGTCCAACGTCTCAGCATGCTCGGCGACTGCGCTGCGCTCTTTGTAGAGCTTCCGCACATCGTTGGCGAGTTGCTTGAGTCGTGCCGGTAGGGTTTTCGTCTCGCCAATACAGGGCTCCGGAAGTATATCTTAAGTGTGGGGCGATGCTTGTGGGCAGGTGTATCATAGCAGGTATATCAGAAAAAATTAGGCTGAAATCAATAGGCATCCTTTCGAAATTGCCGTTACAAAGGAAAAGGACTTGACCGCAAAGAAGCACCAGGCACTTCGGGAACTCTGACGGGATTGGAGAATTGTCTCTTGCCCATCGACAAGGGCAATTCGATGGTGGTGTTCGACAGCGGGGGGTCTGCGGTCGGAAGATTTCAGCTCTTTTTGAAGGGGACGCATACACGAAGCTAAGAAAGGACTCAACGAAGCAAACCCAGACACAGCTAAACAAGCTACTCGCGGAAATTGTCAAGCATTACCCGGATCTCAGAGCACTTTAACTGCGACTAATCTGCCGTAACGGATCCGCACCGAACTTCTATAGACTACCGAAAAGTCACAAGCCTGACGTCCCCCTCCGACCGATTGTAGACTTCACTTCCTCTCCATGTCGAGCCCTTTCGAATTTTCTACACCGAATCTTCGCCCCCATAACCCGGAAAACACCAACTCATGTCCGTGACTGCAGCCATTTCGTGCAGCTAGCGTCACATGTGAGCACCGACGATGACGAGAGCCTGGTCTCGTTTGACGTCGTTTCATTGTTCACCAATGCGCCAGTGCCCTTAGCTGTCTCCTCTGCCCGTTATGCGCATGAGGGGGACGCAAGCCTGAGTTAAAGGACTCCTTTGGCGGTTGACGAGCACTGCCGTCTACTGGAGCTCTGGCTGTCCAGTACGTACTCCTCCTAAAAAGAAACTATTTTCAGGCAGAACAGTGGAACAGCCATGGGAGCTTCTATCTCCGTCACGATGGCAAACCTGACCATGGAGTACATAGAAGAAAAAGCACTCAGCTCCTTCTCGCTGCGATCCAAGCTTTCTGTTCATTATATGGACGATTGCTCTTGCGTCATGAAGACGTCTGAAATTCAAAACTTTAGACAGCATTTTAAATTCTGTGCACCCAGCCATACAACTCACGGCCGAGTGTGAAAGACCGCTGCACACCCATTCTCGACGTCCAGGTGGCAAGAAAGCGCAACGGCCTGGAGTTCTCCGTTCACAAAAATCGAACGCACACCAGCCGCTATACCTCCAACTTGATTCTTCCCACCCCGCCTGCCACAAGGCCTCGATTCATTCGAGCCACCACTCGCCGCGCAGAGCAACAGAGGATACGAAAACTTCAATCAGCATTGATTGGCCACCCTCCGAAACACGTACCAGTACCATACGTTCAGGGAACCAGCTAGGTGTTGGCGTGGATCTTCAAGAAGGGTGGTGGTAGTGCTTAGAAGATGAGAAAAGGCACCTAATTACTGCAACCCGGTCGACAGCACGGCGCAGTGCCTTCAAGAAGGAAGAGGTTCGTATCGCGCACGTGCCTTCGTTCACGATGGGCCGCCTCCTCCCTCACCCAAAAGTCTGGCCAACAATGGACAGCGCTCCCGGTGTTGTGTACAGAATCCCGTGCGCCGAGTGCCCCTCGTCGTATATCGGTGAGACGAAAAACCTACCGAAACGACTCAAGCAACATGCCAACGACGTGCGGAAGCTCTACAAAGAGCGCAGCACAGTCACCGAGAGTGCTAAGATGTTGGACCATCGGATAAATTTCGAGGCAACGACCATCCTTGAAAGAGAGACGAACTGGAGGAGAAGGTTACTACTCGAGTCGTGGCATGTACAACGGACAGCCGAAAACATCAACCGCTCTCTCTGAGCCCTTCCACTAGTGTATACACATGGACGGCGCTCCACGGCAAAACGACAGAGAGCGAGAGAGAGAGGTCATTATCCGCCCTGCGAGTGCTTTGAAGACACCACTGCTACGTAGTCCTGCAGTCTCCCCTGAGGAAGGAACCAAGTCGGCTTCGAAACGTCGGGGTTCTTCAAAAAGTTTTGGTTGGAGTTTAAATCATCTCTCATGGTGTGCTCCACATGTAAGGACGAGTTGATATTGGGTCCATGTGCCCGTGATGGACGGAACTTTAAATAAACTCATGCTCTGCTAGTCATGGTACTTATGGTTCTCTGTAGTGGGAGATGCCATATTGTTTCGTTCTTTATATATTTTAGAAACCTGTCGTGGACTCCACACGTGAACTACGTGAAGAAGCGACTGATCGCAACATGCCACACGTTCAAATTCCTTGCAGGAAAGAATTGGGGAGTGCCCATACCATCCATGCTAAAACTGTACAGAGTGCTGTTTATCGGATTCTTACGGTACAGCTTACCTGCAATATCTAACGCCGGCAAGACCAATCTGCGCGCAATTCAGAGCATTCAAGCCCAAGTACTTAGGATATGCCTTGGATTACCCCGCAGTGCTTACGGCTGAAACCATTGCCATCGCTCAAGATCACTCGATAAAGACGCATATTATTACCGAGACAATGCGCATGCACCTCAGGCATTATGCCAGGACCCCTTCTCACCACCTGGCGAGCCTAGCTGCTGAAAGGCCCCGCATGACATACGGCACTATTGTCTACAAGTATCGTTCATCATTTACTGAGACATACGCACCTGCATCAAAGCCACTGCTTCCTCCTTGGAGCTTGAGCCGGCCGCGAGTTCACTTAATGATTCCTGGAATGAGGAGAAAATCTGACTTACCGTCACATGCCCTGAAACAACTGAGTCTATTCCTCCTGGAACAAAACTACAGTAACCACGTGCACATTTACACGGATGGCTCTACTACGCCGTCTAGTTCAGGTGGAGCAGTGGTTATACCATCACAAAGGGTAACTCGGTGTTTTAAGACTTCACATGTGACAACGTCAATGACGGCAAAATTTGAGGCTCTGCGCAATGCACCGGAACTCATCAATTCATAAGAAAGACCAGGTAAATGGGCTGTGTTTTCTGACTTAAAACCAGCGTTACAGTGCCTGATATCAGTACTCCGACGCGGATGCCACGACCAGTTGACCTAACAAACCGTGAAACTTCACCACCTTTTAATACAAGAAGGCCATGACATCGTCTTTCAGTGGTTACCTGGGCATTGTGGTATAGGCGGCAATGATTCTGCAGATCATGCTGCTCGCACGTCACATAAAGAAGCGAACAGCGTTGCGATTCCGCTTTCAAGAGCGGATGCGGCGAGGCAGATTCATCAACTGGCCCGCAGTCTCACACTGACTGAGTGGAACACACCAAGCATACGACGTACAAGACTGCACGAGCTCCATCCTTCACTACAACTCCGGCCTCCACCCGGCCTACATCGACGTGCAGCTTCGCTTCTCTATCGCCTTTGGCTGGAAGTTGCTTTCACGAAAGCTTATACCACGTTAATCGGAATTACTGACAGTGCGGCGTGCGATGTTTGCGGCACCGACGAAAATATCGAACACCTGCTGTGCCATTGTCCTCGATTTGCCTCAGATAGACAAGTACTTGCTAACGCAATGCGCCGACTGTATGATCGGCCTCTTTCTGTGCAGGTGCTATTACAGCAACGTCCACATGCCTCGACAGCCCACAAGGCAGTGAAAGCCCTGCTGTGTTTCCAGAGAAAGACAGGCTTGTGTGATCGCCTCTGACATGCGGTAGAGTTCTACACGCTGCAGTGAAATTACTGTCAGTCTCTCCCCCACCTTTTTTTCTTTTCTCTCTCTTCCCTCTTTCTCGTCTTTCTTGTCCCCTTCCCTAATCCCCCAGTGTAGGGTAGCCAACCGGATGTCTTTCTGGTTAACCTCCCTGCCTTCTCCCTTTTTGTAGCTTCCTCCTTCCTTCCTATGTATCTTTTCATTCTCTTTCTCAGTGTATTCGTTCTCTCGCCCTCTATTTTTCTTTTCTTTGTTCCTTCTTTCCCTGTCTATTTCTTTTTCGGTCTTACTACCTTTTTCTCTCTATACTTGCTTTTCTTTCTCTCTCACTGTGCTCGTTCACCCGCCCATCAGAGTTATTCATTCCCGGCAGGACAAATCAGCGCATGTGTTCTGAGTGCGGAGGAGAAGAGGAAGACGAGCACGAATCGAATGCGTGCCGATGCACAGTTTTTGAATTCAGCAGAAACTTTGCGTCCACCTTATAATGCTTTTTCGTAAAAGAAGACAAAGCGACGACCAAACATTCTGAGCCTATCCACTGCAATCATTTAGTAAGTTTACACAGACGTCTTGGTCTTATGTGCTTTGACAACGTTGCAACGCATGCAAAGCCATTTAAAATAGTTTTTAAAGCTGGTGAAGCAATTTTTACCTATAGTACTGCTTTTTGTACTAAGAAACCAAGGCAGAAGCACGGACATGCTGCGTGCGAAGTTTGCCATTTTCCTAGCTTCATTATACTTGGCGCCTGTACACAGTTAAAGCGTGCAAATGACTAATCATGCATATTTGCGAGTGACGTGGCAGAGGATGCGGGGTACATTCGACTTCAATCCCGTGTACCAGACGGTGAGAAAATGTGTCCGCCTGCATGCGGGCAGCTTCACAGCATAGCACTCTGAAAAAGAACGAGCTAATTACCAACGTGTTCGCTCACAGAAATACAGTTTCCTTTCAGAATAAGCGTATTGAATCCTCGGAATAGTAGTTCGGAGTTGCGTGTCCCCAGGGGGACACAGGTCGCCTCTTTGCGCAAACAAAGGGGGGGTTCTCAATCGGTACTTCCTTATTGCGGGGCTTATTATGCTGATTGCAAACCGTAACGCTTGGCTGCGAAGTCCATGATTCAAGACGTACATTCCGCGATGTGTTCTGTTTAACCCATGGAATGAGAACGGCTTACATGGCTGAAGTGTTATTTTCCCAAACTTGGGCTCACCTTCGGCATGAGGTTTTAGTCGTGAACTGAATATAAAATGCATACCAAACTAAGATCGACTGCAATGCTAATGTTCTATAATCTACGAAGAGTTAAAGAGTACGAAATATTATATAGAAAAATTACCCAGAGGTTAGACTTGGTTGGGGTAGTCTGTCCGGCTCCAAGTGAATGGAGAGAGAGAGGGAGAGCAAATATGAACTAACTTCGTATATGAAATGCTTCTGTAAGAAGCAGCTTTCTTGATGTATGTTACCTAGGCCTTTAGTGCTTATAGGTAATTGAGCCATACATAGTGCTTATAGGTAATTGAGCCATACGAAGCTAGACTTCTGCGCAGTTGCGTCGGTACCACTATGTAATATAATTAACGTGTGGAAGGCTAAAAGCGTGTTTCATGCAATAAAGAAGCGATTTGAGAAGCGCAAGAAAACAAAATAAAGAATAGCAGCTTGAAAATGAAAGCATAAACAAGGGCACCAGGTCATTCAGTTGTGTCATAGAGAACACTCAGTCTTTCAGAGAATATTCGGGGAATTTGTTATACAGAGAAGCTAAAAATCAGAGGTGCGTAAAGAATGACAGTTCGTGTAAAGTAAAAGAGAGCGAAATTAAATGCGAACTGGTTTGGTATCATAACGTGGTAAATCTGTATTCTTCTAGGCGTCCTTGCTCCCAATCTACAGGAAGAAGAAAAAAATATCGCATCTGAACCCTTTACTGAATATCAGAATTGAGAGGTTTACATTTGATACGTTGCGCGAATGCAAAAATGGAAAACCTGAAGCCGCTTTTTTAGCAAAGCTCCTTCGAGTCTCTCTGGTGGAGGCGGCAGCATGATCCACAAAAAGCTTGACACTGTTAGTTGTACAGGCAGTTATCACTCCAAGATGTGCCTGTTGCGTGCGCATTTGTGTTGTCAGACATGTTTACGGCTTTATTTTTATTTAATTGATTGATTGATACATGGGGTTTAACGTTCTAAAACCACCATATGATTACGTGAGACGTCGTAGGGGAATGCTTCGGAAATTTCGACCACCTGGGGTTCTTTAACATCTGAACGCACGGGCCTGCAATATTTCCGCCTATATCGGAAATGCAGACGCCGCAGCCGGGATTCGATCCGGCAACACGCGGGTTAGCAGCCGAGTACCTTAGCCACTAGGCCACCGCAGCGGGGCTTATTTTGTTTGAGTTATACGCACAAAGGCTGTCAGAAACGCTCTGCTGAGACCGTGAATGCTTTAGACTCTTCGCAGTTATTAAGAGTCAACGGAGATGCATGATAAATAGCGGTTAAGGTACTTGGCTACTGACACGGAGGTCACGGTTTTGATTCCACCCACAGTGGTCGCATTTTGGTGGAGATAGAGTGGTAGAGGCCCGCGTAATATAAGACGTCAGTGCGCGTTAAAGAAACCCAGGTGGTCAAAATTCCCGGAGCCCTTCCCTATAGTGTTTCTCGTAATCATATCATCGTTTAGGGCCGTGAAACCCCAAATGTTCTTCTTCTTTTTATTATTTTTCTCTTCGTGACTGTTTGGGAATATTCGGACAGTCAAGTTTATTTGAGATCTTTCGCGATCACCAGCAATAACGCTGTAATGTTCGATGTTTGAGGTGTGAAAGACGACGCTTTCAACCGATAGTAAAATTATTGCACGGCCGACGACTGTTCTCGCCGCTATCATGGGTGAGTGTTGCTTTTATTTTTGAGTTTTAATTTTCCCGCCACTAGCAACACAAATTCGCCAACATGAAGAGCTTCATATTAGCCAGTCTTGCTGTGCAGCATTCTTCACCGTCAAAACCACGTGACGGCTACGCAGCGTTTTCGCCTCGCTTATGGTCTCCCCATCGTTGGCTCATCGGTGATCAGGCATTTGTGATATGGAAATCTGATCCTCTGTCAAGGCTTCTTGTTGCATCAGGTTGCCATATTTTGCCGTTGTCTTTTGTTCTTGTATTTCATTGATTCCCGCATGACCCTGGTCGTTGCCTTTCACCATAACTTGTAGGGCTGCCGAGCACGTGGATGAAGGTCCAGTTCCCGTCATAGAGGTGGGGAATAGTTTGGAGAGAGCATTGCGCAATGCAATAAAAAGAAAAGGAAAAGGGGAAAAAAGGTTGGTTAGGCACGCACGTTGACATGCACAGGGTTTCTATTCAGGGGGCGTGAAGGTGCATTGCAACACCCCCTCCCCCCCCCCCCCTTCCTACTATGTCAATATACGGGGCGGACTTTGTGCGCCCTCCTTAATAGGTGGCTGGAGGGGCGCAATTCCCCCCCCCCCCCCGTATGTGCATGCGTAGGGGCACGCATATGCGAAGCCCCGATTGTCCAATTTTTTTATAGAAAAAGAGCTACTATTTGCTTTATTTGTACCATTTTCGAGAGGACGAAGATATCTAGCCGCGAAATTACGTATACATGCAATGGAAGAAGAATGTAAACGAGAACTGGTGACTCTGTGCAAGCTACAACAAACATATTTGCGAAAATATGAGCCCACACCGTGACGACGGTGACAACAGCAGCACACAGCGCGATGCGAGTAATGTTTATTCATGGTGGTTTGCTATAGTGTTATACATTTTAAAGAGATTTCTTTTAAACAGAAGACCGCCGTTGGACAACTTGCGTAGCGAAATTCGCGAGAAAAGGCTGTCGTTTACGGCCACAAGAACAACCAATGAGAATTCTAAGCCGACTAACCTCGTCGCGCTTTCAAATATTAGGCGCCTAACCTGATCCCGAAAGGAGTGTCGTAAACTGGGCCCGCTGCCAGTTTCTCACGGGATTCAGCAAAGACAATGAGGGGAAGAATTCGTTCACACTTGATAAAACAAGTGTGCGTGAAGCTTCCTAAACGCATAGTCTCTTCGTACGTATACATGAATCATGCTATCCGTGGACAAGAGCGTGTGTACAAATGAAAGTATATACAGCATAGAGTTTCCAAATATCCTCTAAAGGGAACTCCGGCGCTAGTGTCTATGAGAGCTGCAACGTACAGTGCTTCAGCAAGCAAGGGATTGATGGGTAGTACACACATTTTTCTAATATTTGTACTTCTGGCCTGCTTTTGGCTCCGTGTGTCTTCGTGTGGCTTGGAGCTGTTTTCTCCCGAAACAAAAATCAGCAAATGTTCAGCGGTTGCCCTTCACCACGTTATTCTTTTAGACTTACCTTTCCAAATTGGGCCACGAAATTCAAAAGGGTTGAATCTTTATTTCAAAACAAAACCGATACACAGCAATAAACGAAGCCGCAAGTATGATTCGCCGCCCGCAAGTACGAAGACTAGGTAAAAAATGTGTGTACTCCCCATCATTCCCATAGTCGCTGAATGATCGCAGTTACAGACTTCCCTCCAGTTCATTTGAGGAAATTCTAGGGTATACAGCACGTAGCCGTTAAAATAGTCTTTACTTTAGTCATGAATTGCTAAGGCATGTACTTTGTGAGCGCTGTAGAATAATAACTGCTCAGGTGAAAGGCCTCGTATGCCTATAATTGTAGCACGTTTATTCGTGCTCGCATTGTAAGCACAAGCCATAGTGTCCGCAGATCAACATCGCGAATAGTTTAACAACGTTTCCGTATCCATTCACGTAAATAACATCGTGCGTGATGTGGATGGCGCAAACTTTATGGAAACTATGATGCTGGATTCATCGTAGGGGGTGTAACTGCCTAACGAGACATACATACATACATACATACATACAAACATACATACATACATACATACATACATACATACATACATACATACATACATACACACATACATACATACATACATACATACATACATACATACATACATACATACATACATACACACACACATACATACACACATACATGCATACATACATACACACATACATGCATACATACATACACACATACATGCATACACACATACATACATACATATTGATAGATAGATAGATAGATAGATAGTACTAAAACTATAGATTATCACATTATTTCATTGCTGAATGCATACCCATCCCTAATCGAATTGGCTAATCAGAACTCAAGTATGTCTCGTTTTAAAAAACAAGTAAAGCTACTTTTCCTGCCTCCCTGAAATTACAATTATTTTGCTTTGAACACGAAAATATGTAATTTTGTACATTTATGTAACTTTATAAAACTGTTATACCTGAACAATGTAAACTTTGTATATTTTTGTCCTAATGTGTTTTTACTGTTCGTTTTTCGTTTATATAAGTTGTGCAATGAGCATTGTACTTACTTTCTCTGATTTTGCTTCTGGCTGTCCGACGTGTAAGTCCGGGGTGAAGGCCTCGTCAGGAGACATACGAGTCTCCTGTTGCCTTGCCTCGTGGACATATTTCTCATGTCATGTAACTATGTCCAAAGTAAACTGAAACTGAAACACAACGAAAAGGTAGATAAAAAGAAGCAAGCTAAGTTAAGATTGCGGAGCTGGGCCTTTTCATATATAGGTGACATCACATCACCACCGCTGTTGATCACGTCTTTCTAAAGCTTAAGTAGCTTGACTTGAGGTTGCGTAGTCTTGTCATGGGGCTAGACACGATTGAAGCTGAAGTTAAAAACAGGCAAAGGGCTGGAACATAAACTGAAGCAGTGGCTTATACTGTATAATACTTGCATACCCCAACAAAAAAATTATTAAAGGCCGTTTTCGGGATGGAAATTTCTGGAGCCCTCTACTACGGCGTCTCTCATGATCATATGGTAGTTTTGTGTGTTACACCCCACCCATCAATAAACCAGTTTTCGTGATGAGATTCTATAGAAATTGTACAAGTTAAAAGGAAGTCTAGGTAATCATTGATTAACATGAGAACTTTGATTGCAGGCGGCCTGACCGAGTACGCAACGGCTATTGTGTCTCGTTTTCTCGCAACTGCTGTGCATTCAGTGCTGAATCACCGATCGTGGGCTTGATGTCGGACTATTAAACCGGCTATTCCACAGTGATTAGAGTTGGATAATGGAAATTCGTTTAGGAACGCAGTGTGCAGGGCACTTGAACACTATTTTGCATTCATATTTCGAGTGCTAACTTTCTACACTCAAACTTTAGGTGAGTTGGGCTTCAGCGTATTTTCAACTCTCTTAAGTTGAGAACCTGGAATGCAAAGTTGCAGACGTGCCTTCGAATTGAGCGAAAACGGACATTCCTTGTAGACGCGTCTATAGATACACTCATCGATCCACGAAATTGACGGATGCCACCCGTAGTTCAGCTTGGAAAGAGTTCGTGATGATCGGGCGTGCGACGAGCGCAGCTGTCGTCTTGCGCTCTGAGAAAACATCTATTTTGGAAATCTCGGCGAGGACATTGATATACGAGCGAGTGCCGTGCGAGACCAGGAACACGCGATCAGAGATCGGCCGGCCTCGCAAGAGACACGTCCGACGATGTTGTTATATCACGCTGCGAAAAAAAAAAAATATATCATCAGCACTGTGCGGAACCTTTTCAGTCTGTAAAGTTGTGAAGCTGCCGTGTAAAACTCATGTTTAGACAGCCACCGCGTGGCTTGTGTAAGTACTTCCAGAATTTCACGAATAGGCGTTTGTTGCAAGAAAACTATAGTTAATCGATGCACAGTGCCCAAGAATTCACACGCGATCTCAAATATTGCAGTATAACGACTTGTTTGCGCAGTCGCTCGAGACCATCCACGCGATATTGACAAGAAACATGTCGTTAAAGGTAATATTTGATCTAATGTAAATCACAGCCGACCTTACTTCAAACAAACGCCTATACGAGGTGGTAGTTTTACCAGTAAAGCTTGCTTGGATGCCAACCAATGGCATCGCGAGAAAGAGTCAATCCATAACTCGAAGCACACAGGCCCTGGATATAGCAAATAGATTCTGTAAAAAACGTCAATCGTCAGAGCAAAGGGATCCCTCATATCTCTACGAGGCGCTAACCTTCTCGTTATCACATCCGCGAAAAAAAAAGGTGAGCGTACGATGCTCAGGATCTGCACGCTATGATGTTACATAAAATGGACTAGTCGTTAAATGCGGTTTTCTCTCGGCTCGGAGGCGGCGCACGCGCGAGGCAGTTCTGAAGGGGAATTCTACCTCCTCTCTTCTCCTTTCTCTCCTGCATTCCTGTTTATTTCACTCCCAATCCCTCACCCCCCACGCATCGTTGTTGAGGTGACCTCCATGAGAAAGGTAGTTGCAACGGCGCGCTAATCTCTTCATTTTATTTTCCTTATAGCCTGTGGCGGTTTACCTCCAGTGCGCAGATAGTGACACGTATACGGACGGGAAAGGCAGAGTAAATGGAGGTGCTCTCGTTGCGACCGCTAGCAACTATTGGTTACAACAGCACACATTGCTAAACAGTGATTTCGTCACCGTGGTATACAGGAGGTTATAGGCCGGGAGTATTGGGATTTGTCTAGGCGCCCCGAGCAGCCGTCTAAGCAATACAAAGGCAGTGCGTCTTGGCTTGGGTTGCAATTGGAGATTAAGAACAGCGCCACAGAGCAGACATCCGGGCAGTTCGAACCCCCAGCTAAAAGAAGGATAAAAAGGACAACGCTCGCCTGTCGTGTTCCTCGTGATCACATTGGATGTCTCTTTTTATTAAGCATTCGAAAATCCGAAAAAAAAAACGGGAAGCCGCAGTCGCGTATATATAGCAGACAGAGAATTCGCAGCAGTAACTCCCCAGGAAGCTACGCAAATAATGTAAATTAAATTGTTCGTGTTCTTAAACGGCCAGAACCATAGAAATTAAAATGTAAGGAGATACGATGGCTCGAGCACGTTAACAGCGAATCTTCTGAAGCCGGCTGTGATAACGTCGGTGTGTAAAAGTGTGTACAACAACTATCATCGTAATGATGAACTGGTATGTGCTAAATGAATGAGGTAAATCCCATTATTCCAAATTCGTCTGCTAAAAATGAAGAATGCGACAGTTAGCCAAACAAAGGGCTGCTAATCAGGCGACGTTGGCAAGCCGAGGGACCCGAGAACGTACAAGAGAATGCAAGGGAAGGAGAAGGACAAAGGTGGCGGTGAGAAGACATAAAAAAATGGAAGGCTTACGCTAACGACATCGTGCCCAAATCTACAAGAAGCTCGAAAGCTCAGTTTTTGAGCGAGTTTCTGTCTCCAGAGTGCGGACGTCCCCGTTGCATCTGTGACTCTCGGTGGTTTCACTAGAAGCAGTCTGCGCTCAGAAGAGACCTATGTAGAAACAACCGTGAGCGTCACCTAGATAAAGCCTACTAACAACCTAGAAGCAACGAGAGAAAAATTCAGAATAGTCCAGCTTCACTGCTTCAAGCCTTGCGCGACGCCGTACAAGCTTCGTTTTTTTTTTGTAACAAGGGAGACACTAGAATGTAAACCATACGTCAGGAGTGTGCGAATGTGCCATAGGAAGTGCCAACACATTCGGCACTTCAAACAAGCGCATGCAAAACAGCTTCAGCCAGAGCCTGCTGTGATAATGCTGTTTTGTTCTGGTTTGATTTTTGGAAAATATTTAGAGGTCTATATCTCTTCGGCTGCTACATTTCATAAATTTTGCAGCAAAAAAAACCAACAACGTCAAGGATGACGACGACAACGACGACAACGACGACAACGACGACAACGACGACAACGACGACGACAATGACGACGACAACGACAACAACAACAACGTCAAGGACGACGACGACGACGAACACGACAACAAGAACAACGTTAAGGACGACGACGAACACGACAACAAGAACAACGTTAAGGACGACGACGACGACGACGACGACGACGACGACGACGACGACGAACATGACAACAACAACAACGTTAAGGACGACGACGACGACGATGAACACGACAACAACAACAACGACGACAACGACAACAACAACAACGTCAAGGACGACGACGACGACAACGACGACCACGACGACAACGACGACGACGACGACAACGTCAAGGACGACGACGATGACGACGACGAACACGACAACAACAACAACGTTAAGGACGACGACGACGACGAACACGACAACAACAACAACGATGACAACGACAACAACAACGTCAAGGACGACGACGACGACAACGACGACAACGACGACGACGACGACAACAACAACAACAACAACAACAACAACAACAACAACAACAACAACAACAACAACAACAACAACAACAACAACAACAACAACAACAACAACAACATGCTTGTTCTAAAATAAACATCGACGTTAAAGGAAAGACTGAAGCTGAAATGTGTGTCTGTGGTATAAAACGCAGTTTGAACTGCGTTTAACAGCAGTTTGAATTAACAGCAGTTTGAACTTTGTTTTGTGGTACAAACGTACGAAATATAAGCACTGCTACGCAACCCTAAATAGAGCTATGTTGTTTTGCTTCCCGGTTTCCCCCCCTAAACTTGCGCGTATAGTGCATTTACATGATAAATTTTCGTGCAGAATGCAATTTTCAGGCCATGAATTATTACACGGAATGCTCCATGTACAGTACACGTATAAGAGAAGCGTTTTAGTTCAGCATATTCAAGAGAAGTTTTGGCTGCTACATTTTACAGTTTCACAACTCCACACACTGGTAAGTAGACGCGACTTATTTCGTCTTGGCAGGCTTTCAGAAGGATAAGATAGGAAAAAAAATGAGCAAACACATGCGCAAAGCTCACGGCTTAGAACGCGACAGTCAGGGGGAACTTAGCTATGTCATGGTAAGTCCATGCGAAAAAAAAAAGTGAAATGTGACATCAAATGTACATAGTTTTGAAGTTGTAAATATTCGGGGGACGATTTCTCGGGTAACGGGTGCTCTGTAAAAATGCAAGTACATGGCATACCGGACTCAAAATCTATACAGATATCCATAGTAACAACAACAACAATCCGAAAAATTACTTCCGAGGTGCTTAAAGTAACTAAAGGGAACGGCTCATATTTGAAGCACCTAACGCTTTACTGTAAGTAATTCTACCCTGAACACGTCACGAGACTGCCTCTGTAAATAACGCACATTTTTATAGGTTGTGAATATTTCGACCTACGCTCGTTTTATCATTGCCCTAACCTAACGTGCCACGGCAATTTCCACGCTCACAACGACATCTTTGAACGACCGTGCGGCGCGTACAACCTAGTGCGATGGCTCAAATGTTCTCTCCACGAAGGAAACCTCGAAGACAGCGTTGTCCTTTGCCCTCTGTAATAACGCAGAATTTATGCGTCCCAAGAAAGCACACATTGTCGACATAAGCCATGCAGCCCCGGAAGCACAGATATTTGCATGCAGGCACACCGTACTGCGCACGTGACAAAGGTGGTGTCAGTGCATCTATGGTCCAGGCTTGAAACATGTTTTGTTCAACGTTGCCGTGGTTCTTGTGTTCTATGCGATAGTAAGTGAGAGAGAGTATTGTGTGACCCAAACTATTGTATGACACACGAACAAGTTCATGGACGCCTCTTGCTTGTTCCCGGCATAGCCAACACTGTTGACATGTCGTTGCAATGTGCAAGTCCCTTAAAGAGTGTGGGCAAACTGACCACGATTTTGTTACATTTTGTCTACCCATTTCTTCAAACGTGTTCCATCTACCTAGTGTTATAAAAACAGAGAAATGTTCAGATTTACCGGCTATTCTCACACACTGTGCTCTTCAGCAGCAATATGTCCTTGAAGTTACGATAGCAAGTGCTAATAAAGCACATGAACTACACTTTTTCACGGGCTAACTGCGACGGTTTCTATATATCGCCCCAGCTCTCTATCGTTGCTTCTTGCGAAACGAATTTTCGCTGACGAAAGCAAGCCGGTGTGCCGAGTTGTGGGAAACCGGTGGAGTGAAAGCCAGAAGTATTTGCTTAGTGTCTTTTCCTGAAGTGACAACGTCCGCACAGCCTCCTGTCTTAAAGTGACGCGTCAAGGAAAGTCTGCACAGGCGCATGCTTCTAATGAAAATGTATCTAAGCTCCCCGACAGAATGCACCACTCAGTTCAAGTGTAACACTGCACAATCTTTCTTGACTGAGTTCTCATCTTAAAGACGTTTGTCCTACTTAAACCTCAACTATTTCCACTAGACCCTCCGCTAAATGAAGAACGTTGTGCAAGCAGCTTGATGAAGACAAGCCCGCACTCAAGTTCAGTGACAGACGGACGCCAAGCTTTGTAGAGTTCGCCATAAATATTTTCACTGATTTCGCAATTTCACACAGAGGCACCCGTGGCGCTGGCTTTCCTAATACCAGGCAGCCTCGACAAACTATGGCAGTGGTGGATGCTCTCGGCATCAAAGAACGAGTAGAGAGTGGACGCTATTAATTGTGAAGTGCCATGGTGTTTCTCAACCTGAAGGATTAGTTGCACGCTGTGCATTGTATGGTGTGCTAACTGAAACGCAATATACACAGTGACTTGTGAGTTTCTTTGAAAAAAGAACTTTACTTCAATTCTCGTTGCGTTGATGGTAAATGAGTTTCTTGGAATAATTGTCTGTTTGCTAGGTGCTGTTTAAGAAGCGCTTGGCTCTGTCGTTTGATTGGTTGCGACAAAAAAATGTGAAAACCTCCTTGGTTGCTACGAAAAATTGAAAAAAAGAAAGAGAGCAAGAGGAAAAGAGAAAAATAGTGAACTAACTAATAAATAAATAGGCAAATAACAAAAAAAGGAAGAAAGAAATATGAGTATTATTTCTATGGTAGAGATACTGTGGGCGCTTAGTGCTCGAGTCGATAGACCTGCTTCGGAATTCACGTACGTGAGCCATTGCCCATGAAAACAACTGAATCATGGACGGCAATTCTGTTGTTTTCATGGGCAATGGCTCACGTTCACCATTTCTTGCTTTCAGTTTGTGCTTATGAGTTTGATGATGCGATCGCCTGACGACACTATAGTTTTCTCTCGATTTACCTTTAAGAGGAGAAAAATTTCTAACGTGTTGCGACTACTGGACGATTGACCGCTTTCCGTACAGGCACTGCTGGAATGCCGTCCCCACTGCTCGTGGCGCGACGAAGGAAAGTTTATGGCACTAGTATGCACGAACACTAGAGGCAATTATACACCAAGAACTTCAAAATTGCACCTGTATAGCTTATACAAACACTTGACGCAAGTTTACTCAGAGTTCAGTTTTAAAAGCACTGTGCACATGTGCTACTGAGAAACTACAGAACGAAAAACACGTACGATAACACATAAAGGGGCCCTGCAACACATTTAAGGGCTAAACTCCTTAAGGCGTGGGTGTGTCCATCCCTTGTATGTATGTAGTTGTACGTAGCCACCAGTGGCATGGATGGACGCATGGATGGTCGCACGGACGGTTGGAAGCAAGAACGAACGAATGGACGGTTTAACGAACGGGCTGAAGGATGCTTCGCCCCACTCATCATCATTCACTCCGTGGATATGCTGTGATTTTTTAGCATGGTTAGAAAACGGTGCCGGTCGATAGTAGCGGCTCCCGAGAACACGTGAGCCAAATATTATAGCGCAGCACACGGTTTGGAATTTGCAATGAATTATCAAAGTCAGCTAAAAGTTGCCTTTTCTTCTCTCGACAAATCATAGAAGAAGCTAATGAATCACTCGTAAAAAGCCCATATATCAGCCATTGGCTGATTTGAAGATCGGTCGTTACGAAAATCACCGTGGGAGGCCGCGACTTGTACACACACACGTGCGCGTGCAATCACACTGAAAAAGCCGTGCATTCGGAGAAACAAAAATGAAAAAGTGCTCAAGGTCACGAGGCGCAGGTGACATATTTTCTTTGCGCCTTTCATTCCTCCCTGCTTAGATTCTAGTGCTTTCGTCGGGACGATAGGAGAAAGAATGCAATGAGAGCATGCGACAAATCTTAGTATCTACACTCGCACTTGACGGCTTTCTAAAATTTTTGTGGCGTTGAATTAGAAAGGCAATAAGCTCCTCCAATGAATTCATTCCATGGTTACTTGAAAAAGTGTTTCAGGGCCTTTTTAAGGAGGGGAGGAGAGGAGAGAGAGAACAAAAAGTGGAGGGGGATTCAAGAAACATAGTGAGTAGGATCACTTGCTTCTTTTTAATAACTCAGTATGGCGGTACTAGAAATTCTGCTTTTTCCCCACGTAATACGAAAACCGAGTGGGCCAGTGCCTTTAAATGACATCAATACCACTCACATCCTGCTCGTTGACTAGGTATCCAAAAAACCACAGTATATTCACGCAGTGGATAATGATGAGTGGGGCGAAACGTCCGTCTGTCCATCCGTTCATGCATCTACGCTTCTGTCCGTCCGTCCGCACATCCGTCTGTACGTCTGTTCGTACGTCCTTCCGTGCGTTATTCCGTTCGCCCTTGCTTCCGTAAATGCATGCGTCCGTGCGTCTGTCTGTCTGTCTGTCTGTCTGTCTGTCTGTCTGTCTCCACACCACCTAGTGATCACTTTACGTACTGCAAGAGCACAGCGACATCTAGTGATCAATATGAGAGGGTGGTACTTAACTCAAAAGAAAAGAGACAGAGGAATTTTAGAACTTCTATGGTTGGGACACTATGTCCAGGGCTCCACTGGCCTTAGCCGCCGGCCGGACTATATCCAAGAGTGTGAGCTGAACTCCTGGGTCGGAGCTAGTGAGATGTGCCTTCCAATGCTCCACAGTAGGTTTTAGAGGTTTGCCGAGAAAATTGGTAAAGTAGTTTGACTTCGACCACCCCTTCCCCCCCCACCTCACGGTATGTGGTATAGAGTTGGCCTACCGCCGCACCACGGACACACGGCCAGGTAAAGAATTCGATGTATCGCGTGTGACTTCAGTAGATGTGGAAATACGTCTGTATGAATTTTTCGAAGGTCAGCGGCCTCTTCCCCATTGAGGTATTTGTGAAGTAACGGGTGGCTACGGCAACGAAGAAGGGACTGAGACACAGAGTAAGGTGTTTCGCCCCTGATGGTACAGTACGTTTCCCGCCTCACATATGATATCATTTCTTCTGAGCGTAGCAAAACAAGTGAAGATAATTTGTGCATCGGAGACAAGCACGCCCCGATTTCCCGCTGTAAATAAGTCGTTCTGGATCAGTTAGTGTCTCTCTGTTTTCACTTCTCAGTGAGCGCCAGCGTTTACAACAATGAAGGTCAAACGCGAGACGAACGCAGTCGCAAATGTTGCTGACCGAACTTCTTGCACAGCTTCGCCGGCATAGAACCTGATGTATGAAACAGAGTATAGGTTCCAGGTCCATAGTGTGTGCGTGTTCAGAAAAAGGTGTTTAGCATTTCAAGTACCCAGTACCCAATTTTGGGAAAAAGCCGGCCCTAAAAGCATTCATCCGTGGGTTTCGAAAAAGTTTATTTTATCGTGGGACGCAACAAAACTATGAAACGAGCATCTATACAACAAGCACAATAACAAACTATTGACAAAGCACGACATACATGACACATTTGAACAAAAGTGTCCAAGATCGTAGGGTGTTCCTAACACATGTTACTAATGACTACATACACAATATATATACACTAATCACAATATGGACAATGTACATGATAACATATGTACAGAATTTACAAGACTTGGTGAAGATGTTAGCAAGTATATACAACAGCTATGAAGATTCGTGCAATTTACATAACTTACAGCGTTAGAATGAACTACGTATGCACAAGAACTCGCACCCATACGGGGCACACACAAACACATAGAGATACAGACTACATGCACTAATCAGACACTGAGAGGTGACCTGGCTATAGGAACCAGGCCAGGTGGAAGACTACTCGAACACGTCTGTCAACTACGGACAGAAAGCGGGACGACCATTGTAGAAATTCTTCCTCTTCAAGGAAAAACGTTTCCTCCGACAGAAACGATAAAAGTTCAGAGTATAAACCTTCCAGAATTGGAAAGAGAGCATGTAGACGATGACCTGCCGCAACAGCCTCACACATATTACGCCACAAAGAAAAGGCTCCCGCAGCTATTAGAAGGCGTGCAAAGCGACTACGTGAGCAGCGACCAGAAGTGACAAAGCGATTAACACCCAGGCCAAGAAAACCCATATTAACGACCTTCCAAAACACCTTTGTAATGACACATTGCTGTGGCATATGCTGGTTAGACTCCTGTAACGGACAGCTAGGGGAAGTGAAAGATCAGTCCCGTGTTGGGAGTACTGTCCAGTCTGTCGCGTGTTGGGAGTACCCTCCATCCAAGACGCCGCATGAAGTCACGGAGGTGGAAAGGCAAAAACGATGCCGCTATTGCGCTCCACGAGACATGCCTTGATCGTGCTAAACGGGCTGGAAGAACCAGAAGAAGCAGAAGAGCCGCCATCGTATCTACATTGCGGCTTTCGAGAATGCCCACATCGGTACAAACCAGCTGCGCGTTTCGATAAAATGCTACTGCCATTGAGTAAAATGCAAGCACGTTAAGTGTTTGCGGTACAGAATTAAGCCGTGCATCTGGTAGTAAATAGCGTATCTTGGTGCCTAAGGAATAGCAGGCAAGATCACGCGCGGGACATTGATCACCGTGCAACAACTGAAGTAAGAATCGTAGGGAAAGCAACCGGCAGAGAACAGATACAGATGGGAATGCGAATCCACCGCAGTTTCTCGGTTGTCCAAGGGCTGCTCGGCAAACCAGCACTGTTCCACCTGACCAGAAAAATGAGCCAATGAGGGATCGCAACAAACTAGTGATTGGTAAAGGGGGCTGTACGACATGGGATATGTACCATGCACGGCAGCAAAACACAGTCTGTGCTAAATACCTTTTTTCGAGCAATGGTAAATCATACTGTTGTGCTTCCTGGACGTGTTGTTTTACACCTTCGACTACTGAAACTCACAAGGAGGCTGATATGTTGTAGCGAGTATAATCAAGCCCCATAATGCGAATGGAGTCGCATTTTTGAAGACCTAAAAAGAGACTTTGGCAGGCGTCTTGGGAACCAATGAACAAATGTCAACATTTTGAAAATTTTGATGCAGCACCTGAAACCGTGCCTTACTCAGCAAATGTCGTAAGCTATGGGATAAACTGTCTTCATTCTTTAAGTACAACGTGATGTCAACAGCAAATGCGGTCACCATCACGGTACCACTACCTGGAAGAGGTAGGCCTCAACCATATGGATGAGCGATTAGTCAGCGAAGGAATGGTTCGAGGCTGTGTACAAAAAGTGCAGGAGATAAAGAACAACCCTGGTGAACACCAGGGCTAACAGGAAATGGCACACTCTCTACATCATCAAGAAACAACGTGTTGCGTATATTTCGGTATGAGTTTCTGAGAAGCTCAATGAAATTTTGGGAGAAGCCAAATGCTGATATTACGTTCAATTTAAAGCTATGTTCAAGGCGATCGAATGCCTTTTCTTACTCAAGTGAAACCAAGAGTCCCCGAGCTGATCTTGCTAACGCGTTCGAGATTATATCATGCGTAACAAAGGAGAGACTGTGGATTTCTCTTCCAGGAATAGAGCACGCCTGATGATGACCTATTAAGGAAGGCATCAGGCTTCTCAAAAGCGGAGTTATTACTGCTGCAAAAGTTTTATAATCAACGTTGAAGAGCGTTATTGGTCCCCACTTCTCTTGGGGAAACAACGATTGGTCATGTTAAGGTGTTAAAACAATTCGACCCTCGCAAAAGCTATCAGGTAAATCAAAGTTCTCAAAAGAGCGGCAAATAACAGATGTGAAAAGAGCACCAATGTCATCCCAAAACATTAAATAAAACTCAACAGGCAACTCGTTCGGCCCGGAGGCCGAGCCACGCTTCATGAAAGACGGTGCCTCTTTCACTTCGTCAGCTGACGGACTTGTGCAAAGTTGTTCAGCTACTTTTGATGAAATTTGAGGAAGGTTTTTTAACATTGTGGCTGTCTCTGTGGTACCGTGATGTGATGACATTGTCGTACGAGCCACGTTGGCAAACTGAGCTAGGAAAACTGATAGATCACGTGCCGGTGGCAACGCAGTTGGTAAGGATGTGGCGGCCTGAGTTCTTAGTGGAATCGACGGGTTGAGAAGCGAGCTTTACGCAAAGCGCAGCACCTCAGGATGAGCACATAGATTACATCTGCAACGCCAAGCAGCCGCCGTCAATGACGATGTTGCAATAAGGCATTGAAAACGACCATATAACTCTAGCCGCCATGCGCACATCAAGATAGTTAGCCGATCAACCAGAAAAGCAATACGCAGTTTTGTGGCAGTGTCTGCTAGTTCTTCGGACGTACGACGTCTAAGGGACCGCACTGCTACTGAGCAGTGAAACGCCACTGTGGCTTGAGCGCGTCCCACACCTCCGGATCGCATCCCAAAAGAGAGGCACACAAGCTTTTAGATAAACTGGAGCGTGAACGCACGTCGTGCAGAACGCGGATGTCAAGACGCCAAGGTCTCAGTGATGATGGGAAAATAAGCCTCGAGCGTCACTGGTTGGTGTTCCGATAATTAAACAGGAGATGATGGTAATGTTACTACATCGGATTGCGATACGTAAGAAACTAGCGCGCAAGGCACATAGAAACAATCTAACCGACTAGACAATGTGCTACGCCGCCAAGTCCAGGCATACTGTGGTCCATACACTAGGCTGTGCGTATCTATCAAAGAGAAATGTTGGACCAGGCGACGCAGCTCCTGCGTGTTCCATTCAGAGCGACCCCATCCTGGACCTTGCACGTCAGCTTCCGTGTCTAATCACAATTAAAATCTCCAGTGAGTATGACAAGAAAAAAAAATTGCAAATCCCACGTACAGTGGGAATCGATGATTTGCGAAGCACGAATGAGAAAGGTTCATATGCCACTTTAAAATCAACCCAACGTTACCAGGTGGAGGTAAGCGACACCGTACATAATTTCCTTTTCACGATTATTACGTTTGGATCAGTCGTTTACTTTCGTCATCTATTCACATCACGTGATACCAAGTTTAGTATATGTGAAGCTAGCGAAACGACCGCGAGTATGCTATGAGCGTAGTATCTTGTCACGTTCTTACATGACACGCGTGTCATGATTATAATGTTTGCACCATTCATATATTTGGTCATCCATTGACGTCACGTAACGCCAAATTTGGTATATGTGGAGCTAGCAAAACGGCCGCGAGCGCATCATGAAGGGCCCAGTGTTGTGTAGCGTGGACGCACGCGCACGCTGGGCACAACGACGCTACGTTAGCAAAACGCGAGCACTGTATAGTCTGATGCCAGGCGCGACCAGCACGACCGGCGTCCGTCGGCGCGGCTCGACAGCAACCGGCTGAAATGTGACATGCTGCATTTCGAGCCGAATGCGTTACCCAGACAACACTGCGTGTTCCTCTTTTCGTGACGAACGGACGCCGGACGCGCTGCAACGCGCATTCGTCAGAGAAACACAGCGTGGCGCGCGCCTGCGAGTATATGACAGGGCCGGCGCGTGGCGTGGCAACGCCCGCGTGACCCGACGAAATGAACGGCGGTGAGCCCGCGCACCGCATCACGTCGAAATGCATTGGCGCCTTCACTGTGGCATTTAGTAATGTTCTCAAATGACACGCATCTTATGATAATCATGTTTGCTCCAGTCACATTCCTTCGTCATCCATTGACATCAGGTAATACCAAATTTGGCATATGTAAAGCAAGCGAAACGGCCGCGAGCGCATCATGAGTGTGACATGTAGTCATGTTGTTACATGACACGCATGTCATGATTAGCATATTTGTATGTGCCATTTACCAATGTCGTCCGTTCGCGTTGCGTATCACCGAGTTTGGTACATGTGAAGCTATCGAAACGGCCGCGAGAGCTTCATGAGCCTAGCGTGTAGTCATGTTGTTACATGACACGCATCTCATGTTTATCATGTTTGCGCCAGTATCATACGTTCGTTGTCCGTTTACGTCCCGTAATACCGAATTTCGGTATAAGTGTAGCTAGCGAACGGCCGCCAGCGCATCATGAGCGTGGCATGTAGTCATGTTGTTACATGGCATGCTACTCATGATTATCATGTTTGCACCAGTCACACACCTTCGTCATCTATTCACGTCCCGTAATACCGTATTCGGTATAAGTTACGCTAGCAAAACTCCCACGAGCACATCATGAGCGTGGCATTTAGTCATGTGGTTACATGACACGCATGTCATGATTTTCACGTTAGGGTCTGTAGCTTGTGTTCGCCACGCAATCATGTCATACCATGCATACGTGTTGCAACATGCCATGTGAACGATATCACCGCAAGAGCGGCAGGACCATGAAATGTAAAGCATGATATTTATCACATCCATGTTATGATTTTCATGTTATTACTAGTCAGATGTGTTTTTCATACAGTCATGTTATGCCATACGAAGTTTGGTATTGATACGATTATCGAAACGGCCACGAGAGCTAAAAGTCATAGGTGGCTAGATAGATAGATAGATAGATAGATAGATAGATAGATAGATAGATAGAGATATCTACAAGAGTTATTGACATTTATGATATTTTGGTCTCCTCTGAAACCACGGATTACACCAATTTCTCCGCAGGCGTAAAACCTGACCCAAAACCTGCCGTAAACAGCGTCAAGTTTCGGTGGTGCGGAGGTGATACCTGCTAGAGCAATCACCCTGCAATTAAAGCTGTGACACGTCACTATGCCCAGCGCGGCAGAACTTGCGGCTTTGCGTGGCGCCCTAGAGTACATAGATAGTCGGCGAAGTTCGCCAAGAAATGCTTCGTATTTCATACACGTCCCGGTCACGGAAGAAATCGTTACACATCGCTGCTTGAGCTGGCCCATAAATACACAAAACGCGCAGCTTGAAGGATAATAGGACGCAGTCAAAAGCCGATACCCGTCCAATACCGTCATCGAAAACATGATCATTGCGTACAAGGTCACGGTTAAAAATAATAATTCCAACTCCCCTGAAGCGAGATGTCGCGAAAGAAAAGTAACAGTCTAAATTATACGCGCGTTTGAATGCACGAACGTAGCCACTGGTAAAAAAATTGGTTTGTTGTAAACATAGAATATCACAATGTTCTGCGGTGGCTGTGCTGACAACTTGGGCTTGCTTTACTGGGTTACGAAACCCTTGAGCATTTAAAGAAATGATTTCTCTGAGGATCTGTCTGAGGGAGCTGGAATGCACACACTACAAAGCACACTTCGACCCTCTAGAAGAGGGTCGATGTTTCTTATGTTGCTTGGACTCGGAGCGGCTATCCTGGGTGCTGTACGAGCTAGTGCCACACTTGTGAGCACGTTTGACCTCTCTTGACCTCTCGCGTGGCTTGCATTTCCATGTCACATCCGTCTAGGCTAGAAGAGAGTCCGATGCTACTGTCGACTTCGAGGCTGAAGTTACTGTCTGACGAATCAGATGGTGGTAGCGCTGCAGCGTTAATGTTGTCGCCGCCTCCAACGACCTTGATCACGGATTGCTTGTCGAGACGCGTCAGTAAAGAACTCCCATGGCGTCTTACTACTTGTTCAAGGAAGTCGCTAGTTTGGCTTTCAGTTTGAGCCAATGGGCTTTGCTCATTCGGTTTCAATTCTGTTCCTGGTGAGACACCCACGCCCGTAGATCTTGCAACGTCGGCGTCTACTGAGCACTCAGCTGCTAGCTTTAACGATGAGTCCGGTGCCTCAGTGCCTACAGCGTTTCTTTCTCGGCTTGGGCCGACTTCGAACATGGCACGGCATGTTTGCCTGGGACAGATGCGAGGGCAACCACGGTGGCTGTTCCTATCGCTGAGATTGGCAAACGTGGCGCGCTCGGGGTGGCCAAGCTGCACACTTCTTCGTCGTTTAATGTAGCTCTCAAAATCGGATTCTGGCGTTCTTCTAGTACAGCTCCGGGTTCTTGTTCATCTGTTGCCGTTGGTGACATGGATGGTAGGGCAGGAAAGGTCCACGCAGTAGCATCAGAATATTAACGGCGCACAGGGCAGACGGTCGTAGGTTGGTTACCTCCACAACGTCGGCAGGGGCGGTCGCAACCTTCGCTTTCGTGTTCGTGCACACCACAGCGACCACAGAATGGTGCTGTGCACTGCGCTCGATAACGACCACTAGAGACACCGACGACAAGCACGTTGTGGACCGCGGTAGTCGAAGGTGACTCAATGACCAGAAAAGCGAAGATAGTTAGGAACGCGATTTGTGGGACTCATTTCCATCCGGAGAAAGCGTGTACGTGCCTGTGAGAACACCGCGTCTTGCGTTCACAAAGCCAGCGGTCACAGTCAATACCTAGCCGCATGGGGACAAAGCCTGGACGAGTACCTCGTTGGAGACGAAGGCTGGTGAAAACAGGCAGGCGGCGTTAGTTACCTGCGGGCCAACGCGAACGACAGGAATACGCTTGCCACCGATGATCACGTAGCCAGCGTCAACGATGCGAGTCTTGGAAGCCCTGCTTTTGACAGTTACTTGGAAGTTCATGCCTCCCATGTGCTGAACGCAGTGTACTTCTGAGAGGCCAACTATTGAGGCCATCGCGTCGACGACAATCTCCGAACTAGTCCCCGCAGGGACGATAACGTTGAAGGCCTGCGCATTCGAAGGCGTCCACGACGTCGATGCCGCTATGGCTAGATGAGGAGGACGCCCCTGACGTGGAACACGCAGGGACGTCAACAGGATCACTTTCTCTTCGTCTTTCTTTGCCTAACACGTTTCGCAAACTGTGTGTTTAGAAAAAGTTATTAACAATTCAGAGTACGATGTACTCAACTATGGGAGAGCAGAAGGCCGCCCCGTGTAGTGCAGAAATCACATACGCATCGCAAACTACCGGCAAGAGTAAAATGTTCATAAACTAACATTGCATACTGGAGAGCTACTTTGAGTAAACCTCGCATTGGTTAACCTACTCAAGTGTGCAGGGGAAGTAGAGCGCGAATTGTAAAAAAAAGACAAAAAACAGATGAAGTATGGACGGACATTATCACACTTTACGACAGCTGGCATAGTCTAGTGAACTTTTATTATGCAGCCATACATGCGCCTCACACACAAAGTGAAATCATATACCAGCGGTTCCCAAATGGGAGTCCATGGACTTAAATGGTCCAGTGACAGTGCTTCCTTCTTGTATTTTTGATGTATGTATTTTTCGATTGACAGTTTTGCTTAGCAGCGGGGCTGGTTTTCTCATGTCTCCTTGAGATGGTCATAAAACTTTTGTTGGTATTTGCATAACACATATTGTTTGCAGGCTTGCATATCTGACGAGCAAGCATAGCTAGAAAAACGTGGAATGCAGACAACACAACTTATTGACAAGCTGTTCGGATTGAATGGCATGACACTTTATTTTGGCCATTCTTTACCACAGAGGAACAAAGGACACATATTTTAAGCTGAAGGTTGTGGTATTTTAGGACACCCCTCCTCCTTTTTTTTCTTCGTCTATTTTCATTGCAAGATGTCTCTTATCACAATCACCAGTTTATAAAGGGTCCTAGAAACTTGCATTGATCACAAACACAGTAATACAACTCTTCAGTCTTTTGTTGAGTGTAATATATATATGGCACAGCATTTTTTCAGCTTCTTTGCTCTTTGTGATTGTGCATGTCTCGCCCTTCATTGCCGGATCGCGTTTGTTGCTAACTATATTTAGGGCTGGATTGCGAAACTGTTATAGGCTTGATTAACTTGGATTTGTTTTAACATTTATTTCTATTGCGGTCATGTAAAACCAAAATGCTGCCGCAATGGCAAGGATAGATATCTCGTTTATTTTGGTTAAATGAAATTAAACGGCCCGACATAAACGCTTTTTTCCTGTACCTGTCTCAGCCCTTACGTATCTTCCACGAAGCAGTGATCCTGCAACATTCTCGCAACGAGAACAGTTTTTTTTAGGATTATATACCCGATTAAATCAGAGAGCTAATTTAGCAGCATAATATAGGCTTATAGCGAGGACAAGCGTCTAATCTGGGTAACGCTGTATGGCGTGATACCTGATACGACTCAAATACGGGCAAGATTAGAACCGCACTGTAGTGTATAGGGGCTCAGAAACGAATAAAAAGCGTGTAAACGAGAGCATGGAGAGCCATTGATTCCACGACCGCTTGTACGCGGTGGTCGCTACCCACTATCTTACGCGTTCCGGTCGAAACGTGTCTCTCGCTTCATTACGGAGAATGTAAATGCAGCGTCAAATCGTTCCCGACAGGCCAGACTTAACAAAAGCAGGACTGAGCATGGCTATAAAGGCAAGAGCAACGGGAAATTAAGTGCGCGTAAAGCGAAAATCTATAATACAAGGTAGTTGTGCGGTGGTGAAGACGTGTACAACAGTGGCGTAGTGGCTGATAGCACAGAAACAGAAGCCCATTAGAAGCCGCGTAATGACCATCAGCTTGATTGCCCGTACGGGACCGCGGTCGGAAAGCCGACACGAAGCACCCGCAGAGTGATCCCTCTTGAGAAATTTGTCGCCTCTTTTATCATTTATTTTTGTGTATGTCTGTGTCGGCGTTTTCCTTCTTTTGCCTATTATAAGAAAGAAGACATTTTTTTAATTTTACATTCGTTACAGACAGCTAACCAACGGCTTTTATGTAAACCAGTAATATATTTTAATGATCCTAGATGCAGCAGAGTAGTTATGGGGGCAAATAGGTGCATCATCATAGAACAGCGTACACAGGCTTTTTTGCTCTTCTGTAATCATGTATGTACACTGTTTTATGATCACGTAGTTGCTGGTTAGGCACGTAGAAACAGATTATAGTTTTGTTAACATTCTTTCCCTAATACATTTTCTAGAATTATCGCTTTATTCTGCCCTCGATGCTGAGTAACTGTTTAGAAAAAGTTTATTTACACCATGTACAGAAAACAAAGATTTCATAACTGTCTAGTAATAGGGGCACTTATACTTCGGCACATCTATGTACCACGACAAACATCGCTACGTTGAAATAAAAACATGATTGCTCGCATATACATGACCATGCTGGCATACGTGTACACAAGAACTCAATGCGACATATTGATAAAATAGTATAGCTATACAACAGATGCAATGAAACACGTTCGGTTACAAATGAAATCATGAATAACGACTCAATGGGCACTGCTTAGCACCACGTCGGTCAAAAAATGACTTGTATCTTTTCGTGTTCAAGCTTGACGAAAGGGCACGACCAATGCCGCAGAAACTCGTGCTCCCCGAGGAAGAAAACCTCCTCAGAGAGGAGCTCCAGGATCTCTTGTCTCAGTCGGCCTAGTATCGACCACAGAGCACGCCAGCGGCAGTTCGCAGCCACGGCCTCGCATCGGTTTCGTCAAAGGCTGAGCCCCGCAACTATTAAAAGAGCCGAAAAGGGCCCGCAAGGAAATCGGCCGTTGCACACGCATGTTCGCACACCCTGTACCCAAAAACCAGCATGGGTCACACGCCGAAAAAACTTGGAGGCCACACATTAAATCGTCGCTTGTTGATTGCTATCGACCATGGTGCAATTCGGAAAAGTGGAAGTGCGAACCACCTGCCATTGCTGCAACCGATCTCGATTGGGGAGCAAGCCCCCGCCCAACCGCCAGATGAAAGCTCTGAGATGTCCTGGTAACACTGCTGCAGTTATTGGTTTTCAATGGCGGTTCATTATAGATTGACAATACTGGGGCACCAAGGGCCGTACCAGGGCGGCCATTGGGTCCACCTCTTTAGATTTAGCCACCTCTATCTCTGGGCACGTATCCTCCAACCGTCGTTGAATTGCCAGAAGGGTTCAATACAAAGACGATAAATCAGTTGATTGGGACCCTAATTGAGATAGCTGGCAGAAAGACTCGTATTGATAGCCCCAGATTGCAGCGAGCCAGTTTCTGAGTGGGCGCGCCGTCGTTGCTTAGTATTCGCAGTAAAGTGCGGAGGCAAAAGTGAGACTGTGACAGAAACGTCGGGAAATGCAAAACCACTTGGATCTTGTGATTGAGCTAATGAAGAACGAGATGACAATTCTGTGCCATTAGTAAAAAAATGGCAGCATATACACAGGGTGAATGATGGAGAGTGGGGCGAAGCATCCGTCCGTCCGTTCGTTCTTGCTTCTATCCATCCATGCGTCCGTCTGTGTGACCGCCCGTGCGTGAGTCTGTTGGTGCGTCGGCACGTCCATCCTTGCGTCCGTCTCTACGTTCGTCCATGCATCCGCCCTTGCGACTGTGCATGCGTCCATCCGTCCGTGCAACCATCCGTGCGTCCAACCATGCTGTGTGTCCGTTCGTCGATCTAGTCAACACTCCAAGTACCACCATCTCGCATCTTTTCATCATATATTCCGCATATAGAAGCACCGCCATTCAGCGGACGTTCCAAGGACTAAACGAGATGTGGCAGACGCACACTTTCTTACGGCTTGTGCTTCGTGTCTACTTCTCACCTTTAACCACCTCGAGTTCACGGTATATACTAGTTCCCTGTATTCATGGCACTGCTCTCTAAACATTTCTAAAACCAAGGAGGTTACGCCCAGCGAGTATAACCTAGCAACCCTTTTTTGTCAGATAGTGCTCAATGTACATGCCAATGGCTGCTAATTGGGAATGAGAGACAGGAGAATTCTGCTTTTAGTTAACGCGCACGCTGCGATTTTTTTGTGTTTCAACACCGCACAGGAGAAGTCTCCCACTGGCACCACCTTGCAGGTCAAAGCGTAAAAATGGTTACGCACTATGAGTACGACGAGGAACGAACGGGTGCCGCTTTAAGGAGCTTCGCTTCTAGGTGGATCTGTTCAGTCGCTGTTTCTGTGCACTGTTCAATTTCTGCTATTTTATTGGACTATTACGCTGACATCCATTTCTTCGCGGTGTGCCAACAAGACGCCGGGTGAAGACTTCGAGGGCTCGGCGGCCTACAGGTACGAGGTTCCTTTATCAAAGACTTGGCTAGTACGCGACCACTACGGTGGTTGGTAGCCATCGCCACGAGCCTTATGCTCGTCCAAGTGCGTTAAACCACATGGGTGATACTGCAGGACACAATGAAAAGCCTGGGTGCTTACAAGTGCGCCCAAGCATCATAAAGCCGGCACGTTTGCAAATTCACAACCGCGAAACGGCTCCAGCGAGCACAGCAGCAACAAAAGACGATGAAGCTGAGAGCAAGAAGCTTCGCTTAGAAGAGAATCCTCTCGACGATAAAACGTCAACTTATTACCTAAGTGGTGAAAAAGACATGGGCGAAGATGAACCATTTACGTTGGTTACTTATAAAAAGAAACGAGCAGAGGGTATCCCAATTGTCTTTCGTCCAACAGCTGAAGGTGCTAGCTTCTGGAAAGTGAACCCCAATCGAGTGTCAGCTGAAGTAGTTTCCGCTGCTAAAGAAAAAGTGCAGTCATTCAGAACGACCAGAGATGGAAGCTTCAGTGTCAGCGTTGCTTCCTTAATTTCAGCCAAGCGTCTTCTGATGCTTTCAAATGTAGGTGGTCTGGAAGTTAAGCCTTTCATCCCAGAGTCATACACTCGGAACGTTGGGAAAGTAAAACATGTTCCTTTGCAGTATTCAGATGAACAACTCCTAGAGTACTTGAGAGATGCAGGGGTTATATCGGCGCGACGGCAAATAAAATACTACCGCCAAGAAGATGGAGGAGTAACGACGCGTCCACTTCACTCTGTGATCCTGACTTTTTGAGATGACCGCCCGATTTCAGGAAGAATCTACTTAGGATTCACCAGTCACCCAGTGGAAGAATATCTTGGTCCAGCACTTCGGTGCTATAACTGCCAGCGATTCGGACACATGGCTAAAAGTTGCCGTAACACACTCCGGTGTAAGATCTGCTCAGAAGAACACCATCATAAGGAGTGCAAGTCTGTTCTTCAGCCTAAGTGTGCAAACTGTGCAGGTAATCACGCTGCCTGATATTCAGGCTGCCCGCAAAGTAAAGCTGCTGCAAAAATGCGTCGGCATGAGCTCATCCATGGAAGAAAACTGCGCCCCAATGAACCATCTCCAAACCTGGAGATTGTTCATCCTGTACGTGATCCACCTCAGCGGCCACCGCAACAACAGCCGACAAGCACGCCAAGAGAACCGCCAAGAGAGCCGCCAAGAGCACACTCGAGAGACCACTCACGAGAAGTACCTTCAAGTAACCCAACCTACGCGTCAAAGCTGCGAACGCCCACGGGACCTCTGCCGGAAAGTAACAAAACCGACAGTGCCAGTGTTCGCCCCAACTACAACATCGAAACGTCACGTCATTCTCAACAGGCCTCAGAAAATCAACCATTCAATGGAGACCGTGTCTCTGCATCAGTCATGCAATTGATTCTGCCAATGCTTTTCGTGGCACTTAAGGCGATCCTGACTGCTCTACCGGAAGCAAACAACCTGCCAGAAGTAAAAACCCTGCTGCCTCTGGAAGCACTACTGTGTCAACAGTCCGGGTCAAACCTGCGACAAGTAACTTATGAATAAGCGCTACAAAGATGTCTCCATATACCAGTGGAATGCCAATGGTCTTCGAAGGAAGTGTGCTGACTTCCGTAAACTCCTTCTGCAGTATAGTTTTCCAATACTTTGCATTCAAGAGGCAGGAATGAATGATGATTTCCGCCTCTCCAACTACGTGATATATAAGTCGTCTCGTCGAAGTGGTCCTAGCAGAGTACATTTGTGCCTCAGAAAGGACCTACCTTCTAATCAAGTTCACTCAAGTGATTCGGACTTCCCGGAATTCGTCGCTTGCAAAGTATCCTTTGGTGAGCTGTGCGTTACAGTGATCAATTTTTACCTACAACCTTCAAGCCGCATTTCGGTGGGAGAGCTAACAAATATCTTCAACATTTCTAACTCATATACGTTTATATGCGGAGACTTTATTGCGCACAACATAATCTGGGGTAGTGATCGATGTGATTGATGCACGTGGGAACATTGTTGAGTGTGCCGCAGACAAATGCAATTTGACAATTTTAGATGACGGCTCCCCAACTTTTTTCCGAGGGCATAATTACTCTAGTTGCATCGATGTAACCTTGTGTTCCCAAAATCTAGTGAATGGTGTGGTATGGACAACGGATGTAGAAACACGTGGGAGTGACCATTTTCCCATTCTAATAAATCACCCCTACTTGCGAAAAGACGACACCAGACGCTACAGCAAACTGACGAACTGGAAAGCTTTTCGGCACCACCTAACAAACCAAAATAGTGAACTCACGACAGTTGAAAACTTTACTGAATTTCTGCAAGATAATGCGAATAAATGTACAAAGAAAGTCCCGATTCCAAAAGACTATGCTGCAGTCGATGGAGAGTATGAACATCTAAGAGCCATCAGACGCCGTTCAGAAAGGCCATATTGACGCAGCGGAAGTTTAGAAGCATACAAAAATGCACAGAAAATCTACAGTGTAATGCGCAGACGGCTAGAAAATTTAGGTAAACGATGCTGGCGTGATTTCTGTGACACGCTCTCTGCCCACACCTGTTCCAAGAATTTGGCTTGTAATTCGAGCACTTAGTGGCCCTGTATCACAAAGCTTCCCATTTAGTGCTCTTGCTGTAGCCTTGGACAAACCGGAAGCTGTGGTCAGATGAATTTTGTCAACTTATTAGTAGGCCCACCGCATCACAATGTGCCTTATTTGATAATTCTGTCGCGTTAGCCAGCCAGAAAATAATGCTTGCTTTTGGGCCCAGCATCCTCAACTAGACCCTGTATTTACGTTAAGAGAACTGCATTGTGCTATAGCATCATGTCGTCAAAAATCGGCCTCTGGACCGGACGGCATTACGTACAATATGCTAAAGAACCTTGGGCCCACAGGCACAACTATTCTCTTAGATATTTACAATAATCTATGAACGCAAGAAATTTTACCCGAGTCCTGGAAGTCTGCTCGCATCATTCCGATCTTAAAACCGGCTAAGACGCCCTTGAACCTTGAATCCTTCCGTCCAATCAGTCTGACAAGCTGTTTATGTAAGGTAATGGAAAAAAAATGATCGATGCGCGACTTCAATGGTGGTGCAACAGAACTGGTGTATTCTCCAACTACTTGATAGGTTTTAGGAAACGGAGATACACAATGAATGCAATACTGGACTTAGTAACGTATGTGGAGCATGAACGCGCCTGCGGTAGTTTGACGGTCTCAGTGTTCTTGGACATCAAAAGGGCATTTGACACAGTCAGTCACACTCATGTTCTGCTGAGTATGTTGGAACACGGACTGTTCGGCAGGTCTTTGCGATGGGTATCCAAATTTTTATCAGGTAGTAAAATATTCATTCAGACGAGCGAAGGAAAAAGTGCAGAACACGACGTCAGGCAGGGAGTGCCACAAGGAAGCGTACTCAGCCCTCTTCTTTTCAACTGTGTTATGGCTGATTTAGCTAAAAGACTGCCTTCCAGGTTTAAATACTCCTTATATGCAGATGATATGTGCATTTGGGCATCTGGCACGGACATACGGTTAATTCAGATTGCATTGCAAGATGAAATAAATATTATCAACAACTTTTTAAAAGGAAGAGGAATGATTCTATCGCACGCAAAGACAGCTGTATGGCCCTTCACCCGTAAGAAGTTAAAGAACTTCAATCTCAATTTAGAAGAAGAACCACTAATGATTGTGACACAGCATAGGTTTCTCGGTGTAATACTTGATAGGCAGCTATCATGGGCACCTCACATAAAGAAACTCGAAAACAAGGTAAATACGCTAGTGAATATACTCCGCAGAATCGCTGGGACATCATGGGGCGGATCTGTATCATCCATGCTCGCTATTCACAATGCTTTAATACGACAAAAAGCTGCATATTCTGCAGCAGTGTTACACGGCCTTTCCCGCACTTCAGAGGAGCGACTTCAAAGACTATTAGCTAGGGGACTGCGCGTCGGCATAGGTGTTCCACGAGCGACTTCCAGCAGCCTTGTCATAGCAGAGACACGACAACCACCCTTTCCAGTCATGAGAACAATTGAAACATGCCGCCATTTTTTTCGCTTACAGACGCAACACAGGGACCACCCATTGGCACTGAAGATTTTACTAAGAGATAAAAGCAATGCTCATAACGATGTACAGAGTAATGTACATATATTACCCAGAAATGAATTTCGGAGCTCTGAAATGAACTATCCTCCATGGCTGCTTGTAATACCAAGCATTGAATTCTCAGTGGATGGCATTATCAGAAAGAGAGACATGTTCATCCAAGCTGCTCAACAACTAGCGCTTTATCAGACACAAATGCTGTATCCAGGGTACATACATATTTACACAGATGGCTCAAGTACTACAACGTCTTAAACATCGGCATTTATCATACCACAGCTCAATATTCAGGAATCGTTTAAATTATGCCGCATGACGTCATCTACAACATCTCACCTCTTCGCTATTCTGTATGCTCTAAAGTTTATAAATTCGGTAGCAGACGCTAGAAAATGGGTACTTTTCAGTGACTCACAGGCCGCATTAATATCACTCTCCAGTACAAACAGGACATTAATAGGTGATAGTATGACATACGAAACGCTGAAAGAGCTCACCAAAGCAAAGAAGGCGCAACATGAGATCAAATTCCAGTGGATACCTGGCCACTGCAACATTCCTAGAAACACAGCTGCCGATGAAGCAGCACGACAAGCACATCGTAAATACGTTGCTGTTTCTTTACCAATTTCGGAAAATGAATTGCGTAGTATTATAAAGAATACAACTTTCAGAATAAGCAAAACTGCCTGGTTTGACCAAAGTACAAAGAGCTGTGATTTATATCACATTGATACATTCATTGAATTCAAAATTACGCTGGCATTAGATAGAAGGCTGGAAACTCTAATTCACCGATGGAGGCTAGGCACCGCATACACAAAACCTTTTTCGCACAGAATCGGCAGAGCTGAAACTCCCGAATGCGAATGTGGATTTATAGATGAAGACGTCTGTCACCTTCTCATAGACTGTCCACATCATGACACGCCGAGACGCCGTCGTAAGTGCGAACTGTTCGCATTGGACCGCAGACCATTTAGCATGAAAAAACTTCTGGGCCCGTGGCCAACTGGAGTTTTACAGTCCCACGCTTTAAAAGCATTTACACGTTTTTTACAAGACAGCGGGATTGCAGACAAGTAATAACAAAGAACAAACTTTCACACATGTACTTATTATGTACAGTATCATGTGACACCCATCACGTGTGTGTTGTGAAATGAATGACGTGTCGACTATTATGTACATACGAGCGAATGCATCTTTATAAGGACCAGACGTGTGCTTTGCTGTTTTGTGCTGTTGGACCGAATATTAACGAGGGACATTTCCAGAGACTTCCTACATTGACTTTCGAACATTTAATTACCATTGTGATATGTGCGTATAAGTGTGTCTTTGAGTATCTGTGCACGAGTTTTCTATTTTTCATGCACTGCTTTGTATGTTTTGCTTTAAGATACGTGTTCAAGTTTCAATCAACGGCTAAGGAGTAGCCGGCGCCATAATGGTGCGCCAACATCTCCTTATATATCATATCAATAAAAAAAGCTTCGCTTCTAAAATGAACTGATGCCGCTTTGGACTTTCCTGGAGACGTAGAGCGGCGGCTTTATAGAATGGCAAAGGTACTAAAATTATCCGAGGTAAACCGTTTGAGATAAGTATCGGCGTTTTATGAGGGCGAAGTCGAAGTGCCTGGCTGCTCTTACATGAGTTAGAAGAGTTCGTACAACGGATGAACAGGTGCCGTCCTGTACACCAAATGCAGTACACCAAATACACGCATCTCTTGATTATGATGTTAAAAATTGAGTCGCGCGAATATTTTGTCTGAACTGCACTAAACAATGCTAGCTGTCCTTACCACTAACCAATTCTGTGATTGTGAATTGTATTAATTAAAAAATATTTTTGTTGTAACAATGTGATTTAATAAAACCTGTTTAAAGAAAGTACGTTCAATTTTACGTATCACGATCCTACATCATTACTTTTGTGTATATTATCTTTCTGTTTATGCAGGCACATCTTGGTCTGAACTGTTTCGCATAAAAACGTGGGACACAAGAAGGAATCCAGATAGACAAACTAAGCGCTTCTTCTGTCTATCTGCGTTTCTTTCGGCTCCATGTATGTATAAATGTCTACATCAATGTGGATAATTGACGAGCCTAAAGCGAAACCTTCGCGATGTATGCACATGTTTAGATTATATAGAAGTAAGTCTCATGTTTACCAATATTCTATGTCGATACTTCATATTTTTAATGCCTAAAATATCTTTTGTTTGTTGTCTATGCTTATGTTGCCTAGAAATATATATCTGCGCTGCCTTGTCTGTGGGATCCCAAGCACCTTCATACTACTTCACGAATGGGGAATGTACGAATACTCCTTCACTTATTCGTTAGCAACGCTGGGTGATATATATTTGACGTTGATGGTTCCTGCTCGTTTAATTAATTGTAGGTACGGCAGGCTTTCCGTCCTGTCGCTCAAAAGCATTTCAAAAAATTTGAGTTTCGTTCGTTGTCGGGAGAATTTTCTCATATTCTTTAATGCCGGTAGCAGGCGATGGCTCCATTGTGCGAACGGCAAGTGATGAATAAGTACAGCAAAACCGAAAAAGCCATGGACATGCAAAAGGAACGAAAAAAAAAGGAGACCTCACCAGCGGAAGTTTGCGGTTCTGGAATCGCATCAGTGAGCAGCTGGGAACGACAAGTTGACACTGACAAATGGTGCTGATCGATAGAGATGCTTTTCGTTGTTTCCAAAGGCGTTGCTTTCTTTTGTTTAGTTTCTCGCTTTCCACTACACTGATTTTCTTGGTTCGACCAGTCTTGCGTTTCCGGAATTTTTTCGTCAAATGCATGCGAGGCATCAAAGATGCTGCAAAGTAGGCTACAGTTCTCAGAGTTGGCGCGTCGCTCGAAGTATGACCTCTAAAATGGCATAGTTGTGTTCTAAGGCTTCGGCTAGAATAGTGCTTGCCCGAATTTGAGAACTTTATTTAAAAAAAAGGAAACACGCATTCAAAACGGCAATATTTTTATGATGTAGAAAAGCTTAGTGCTCTAAAACTAATTGTAATTTGTATTTTATTCTGGTGTGATCCCGAAAATATTAGTGGTCTGTCATTGCAAATGTTACGAAAAAAACATTTCTGTGAGTAAAATAAATGCAGAGAGTTGTGATAAGTTGCTCAACGTTTTTTTTCTCATCGCGAGCAACTATATTTATTCGCGCACAAATATTTTTAGGATTCGAAAAATTGCAGAATAAAAGCAGAAAAGAAGGTATGAAAAAAAATGCAGAGATGATTCATAGCTTTAAACGTATGAAAGCAACCGCAATACTGGTGTTTTACTTTGTGCAATATTATTATTATTATTATTATTATTAATATTATTATTATTTTGGTGCGGCCATACAAATATCTGCCTTTGTCACCACAGCACTACTGAAAGTTCAACATTCGTGATGAACGAGGGCGTTGCTTTGCCGAAGGTGTCAGTCATGCATGGCGCTTTGAATACAGACCCACACAGTTAAGGGTGTGCTCTCTCAAGTAGTCATAACCTTTCACGGTTTGTCCATGCATCTGTATTGCATGTTTACGCAACCGCTTTCTATGGCATGCATGTTGTATATTTTTAGAGCACCAACATTTTTTTCATATGCCACAAATTTTCATGTTTTATTTAAGAAGAAAGGTTTTTTAGGATCAGGTTCAGGTACCGACAGCTCACTTGATAATCTTGCAAAAAAAAGTGGCACAACCCACGTACAGTGGGAATCGATTATATGTAAAGCGCGAATGAGCCAGGTTGATATGCCACTTTAAAATCAGCACAACGTTACGAGGCCGACGTAAATAATGCCGTACATAAATTCTATGTCATGATTATTATGCCTGCACTAGCATTAGTGGTTGTCGTTCATTCACATAAATTCCATGTCATGATTATTATGCCTGCGCTGGCATTAGTGTTTGTCGTTCATTCACGTCAAGTAATACCAAGTTTGGTATATCTGAAGCTGGTGGAGCGACCGCGAGTGCACCATGAGCGTGGCGTGTAGTCATGAGACCCATGATTTACATGACATGCATGTCAACATTTCCACGTCAGGGCGTGCCACAATTATGTTCGCCATGCAGTCATGTTATATCATACCACCTTAGCAATATGTTATGTGAACGAAACCACCACAAGAGCAGCAAGACTGTGAAACGTAAAGCATAACATTCGTGAACAACACGTCATGATTTTCATATTAAGACTAGTCACTTATGCTCATCTCTGTCATGTTATGTCATGCCAATTTCGGTATACATACCATTATCGAAACAGCCAAGAGAGCTAAAAGTCGTAGATAGATAGATAAATAGATAGATAGACAGATAGATAGATAGATAGATAGATAGATAGATAGTAGTTGTAGTAGTAGTAGTAGTAGTAGTAGTAGTAAATTATTTTGTTTCTTGAAATACTAGAAAAAGGACACAGAAGCAGAAGGTGTTTCATACGCCTGACAAAGTCCTCTGCACTTGTAGTTCGTCACAGATGTGCGTTCTTTCCTTCTCTTTTTTGCAGACCAAACAAGAAAAGAAATACCATTTCATGTACCACATGCGCGCTAACAAAAGAAATACAGTAATAAAAATCAAGCAAGACATAGTAAACTTGACATAATACCAATACGCACATCTTACACACAAATGTTACAATCTACAAATCTTAACAGGAACAAAATTGGATGCATCGTATATCATAATAAAACGACATACTTTCCGAACAATAATAAATATGTGACGGCGCGATTCTACCTACTCTGTTTACAAATTATAGATTAGTGGAGATGCGTTATTGCTTTCTTTGGCAAAACTTCTTTAACCTTTCTTTGAATGTCTCTAGACTGACGTCAGACTGCAAGTCGATTTGTAATTCGTTAACCATTCGCATCGATTGGTAATGCAGTGTTTGTTTTCAATAATTTGTCCTGGTTCTCAGTAAACGCGGTAAGTTTCTTCTAGCAGGATAACATTGGTCATTATCTTTTTGTTTATACCACTTGTTTTTGTGTACCTCTTGAAGCAGTTTAAAATAATATATTTGGTTGGCCTTTAACATTTCATGTTTATGAAAGAGCAATGAAGTGCGCACACGGTCTACTCTACCCTGGTAATTTTCATAACAGCAAAGTATGTTCTTCTGTAACATTATAAGTTTGTTATAATTTTTCGCTGTTGCCGTACCCCATGCTAGTATATTGTAACAAAGTCTCGAATAGACTAGGGCATGACACAAATTTCTCTCAAACCCCTGAGGAATAAGGGAACCAATTCTGTACATGCATCCTACCGTTCCCGCAAGTTGCCTAACTAAATAAGAAACGTACAAGTTTCACGTTAATTGCTCACTAAACCATACTCGAAGAAATTCTAGAAGTTTTTCTCGTTTGATGGTATTCCCATCAAAGCTTATCTTTATGTCATATGTAACACATTTATTTATTGAGCGAAATATAATACATGTCGTCTTCTTAGCATTTGACTGTAGCTTGTTTTGTTTAAACCAGTTTGAGAGTGACGTCGTATACTCATTAACATTTTTTCTAGTGTTTGTAAGTGATCTGAAGTAAAAAAAATATGTTTGTTTCTTCTGCGTACACAATAGGCTGTGGTGAGGTGGATATGCATACAATATCATTACATAAATCAAAAAGAGCAAGGGACCCAGTATAGAACCCTGTGGTACTTCTTGTGCCAACTGAAGCTGTCTTGATGTGGCTGCCTTCATTTATACTAGTTGGTACCGGTACTGTAAACGCTTAAGGGTGATCCCACGTATGCCGCACTGTTATAATTTTCGTAATTATATGACATAATGTATTGAATCAAAGGCTTTTTTTAAGTCCAAAAATAAACCAAGCGTATATATCTCACTTTCCATACTTGTGATATTTGATCTTTAATAGTCATTAACGCTTGTTCAGTAGACTTTTTTTTCTGGAAACCATTGACTTGTTACGATGATGTCATGCTTATTGAAAAAACGTAAGAGCTTGTCATCTATAACGCCTTCAAAAACCTTTTATAACTTCGAAAGTACTGAGACGGGTTTATAGTTTGAAATATTATTATTGCCACCTCCTTCATAGATTGGTGTTACCCTTGCCACTTTCATCTCTACCGAGAAGACGTCTGTTGTCAGAACAAGGTTTATTATGTAAGCAAGCACCTCGCATATACGCGGACATATGAACTTAAGTTCAGCTGCAGTGATTTCGTCTATACCTGGCGCCACGTTGCCTTTAAGTTTATTTATTAGGCTAGCAATCTCAGCACTGTCAGTAGGAAGCATAAAGATTGAATTCTGCATAGCTGTTGTTTCTTCGAAAGACAAGTGAACTTAACGTTCAGAAAAGCCACTGCGTGCCCGCATTGACGAAATAACGATTTATGACATTATCTAGGTTCTCTTCACGCAGCACCACGGTTCCCACTTGCATTTCTGTGATATCATATCTTGCCTTCTTTCTCCCAGTAAGGGCATACACCGTTTCTCAGACCTTTCTTGGCTTATCGCATATGTTCCGAAATATTTTTTTCTGATAATATTCTCGTTTACCCTTTTTTAGGCTTGATGTAAGTGCATTGCGGTATTTTTTGTACCCTGCAAACGCTTCAGGTTCTCGTAGGCTTAGGGATTTTTTCAAAGTGCTATTTTTCATTTGAATACGCTTACAAAGCAAGAGGGCTATCCAAGGTTTCCTGCAATTTTTTCTCTTTCGAAAAGACACTTATTCAGGAAATGCTGCAGTGACACAATGCGTTCAAAAACTCATTCTAGGCTTGATCAGCGTCTTTCAGCTTATATGCACCACTCAAATTACTGCTTTGACGAGCGGAAATTGAATTTTTACATTCAATATCTATGTTGCATCGGGCGAAGATTTCCTTCTGTTGCTTTCGGTGTTTCAATTACAAGGATATAAAACAAAACACTGGCATGCGATCACTAAGATAACTTGACACGATACCACTTATGGTGTACGATAGGTTCGAATTTGTAGCACATATACCGAGTAACGTTGCCCAATCCCTGGTTACTCTGTTTGGGGAACATATATGATTTGCACAACCAAACACCGAAAGCAGCGCCTGAAAATGTGCAGTGGCCGTACGTATCATTTGCGGCAAGATTAATATTCATATCCCCCATGATCATGTAAAGCCCCGCCGCGGTGGTCTAATGGCTAAGGTACTCGGCTGCTGATCCGCAGGTCGCGGGTTCGATTCCCGGCTGCGGCGGCTGCATTTCCGATGGAGGCGGAAATGTTGTAGGCCCGTGTGCTCAGATTTGGGCGCACGGTAAAGAACCCCAGGTGGTCGAAAGTTCCGGAGCCCTCTACTACGGCGTCTCTCATAATCATATGTTGGTTTTGGGATGTTAAACCCCACAAATCAATCAATGAAATCATGATTACGTAAAGAACTGTGGTGAAGCAATGGAGAGGATAAAAATGAGTTTATAAAATCTAAGAAAAACGTGTTTTGTGCTTTTTAGGCGGTGTATAAATGACAATCGCTGCAAGTTTGTCAACCTTTAATGCGAGACATTCAAAATCTGCTGTGGTTACCGACAGTTCTAGTTTTTCATGGGTATATTTTTCTTTGAAATAAACTGTGACTCCACCTACTTTTCTGTCCGCGCAGCATAGATGCTCAGATCGATATCCAGGAAAGCATGGGACATTACTATCATCAGATAACCACGTTTCGGAGAACATAAGCATACCAAATTTTAGTGCCACGGTACCTGGAAAAATGCTTATGTCATCTATTTTACTTCTGATAGTCCTCGCATTCACATGTAAATCAGAAAAGAAGTTCCTATTTGGTGGACAACTCAATTTCAAATCAAGAACATTGTAGTACTCATGAGTTTCACTGAAAATACTCATAGTGAACTACGAAAAACCAAAACTGTTTTGCTTAAGATAGATAAACGAAGCTCAGCACGTTTTTTTCTATGTCATCTTGACAGGTCACATCGATCACGGAAGAAATTTTATCCTTACCGACAAACACTCTAGCACCAGCAATCCAAACAAACTTCCATTGTTTTTCCTTTTTTTTCCTATGAATGGCTGCAGAAAGCAGCGCCTTGTTCGCTTGGGTTAGATGTTCATTTACAAAAATAGCAGCCCCTGGACCAAGACCAAGCATTGCAGCGTCTTATCTCCTCTTCCTGCATATTGCTAGAAAAGAATTTCTTTTTTCACACCTGACGAACCAAGCAACAATGTTCTGGATTTTAGGTTTTGGCGTGTAAACCCAGCCACAAATGTTAATATCGGACGTGTCAACGGTCTCGCCCACGCTTTCAACAATTTTCTGAAGAATACCAAAAGCATCATTACCAGGTAGTACGTCTTTTATCTATAGATTATTTGAACGCCGGTACTGCTCCAGATCGTCACACTTCTTTGAAGCACGCTCATTCTCTACCTTTATTTTCCGGTTTTCAGTAAGCGATTCCTTTATTTCCTGCCTTAATGTCCCGATATCCTTTGCGTCATCTTTCACATCATTGCAGACACCAGAACAAAATCACATTACCTATTTCAATTCCTTCATTTCTACCAAGAAGTCATGTTTGAAATTCTCAAACACCTTGAACAAGTCACGTAACTAATTGTAATCTGCAGTATTTTTTCCGGAGTATTTACTACCCATTTCCAAAATGTGATGCACAGCAACACCAAAAATGCTATGTTCGGCAGCAGTGCACTCTTAAGTCAGAGAAACAAATGAGACTAGCTTCACTACAAAAGCAGTAGTTTGAGCGTTACAAGTACGCCTTCCGTGTGCACTGCTGCTGAACTAAACGAGCCGAAAGATTCCGCCATCTTTTCTACTGTTCGCCGTCACTCCCTCCGTAGCAGCTAACTTGATAGGCTCATGCGCCGAAAATAGATAGATAGATAGATAGGTATATAAATAGATAGATTGATAGATGGATTGATAGATAGATACTGTCAAAGTCGCAGGAGTTCGCTAAGAAATGCTTCGCATTTAAAATCGGCTTCATTACACTTTTCGGTCTTTCCTTTATAACTATGCTCTCATTCATTTCAACGTCCTCTGTTCGCCCAATGAATTTCACACTATGTATTTAACTATTATACCTTAAAGGACTACTCACGCCTCTTTTTGATGGCAAGTTTGTTTTGCAATAAAAATCTCCTGTATACAGAGACCGCCCTGAGGAATTGTGAAGCTCAGCAAATGCGGATAAGATATTTTATTTCGAGGTTAGTGTGAAATTTTTCTTGGCAATCCTATTGAAATCAACACTAGCTCGACGTCAGGCTGCAGTAATAATTTCGGTGACTTCACGCAGCAGTCTGGCAAGTTGGGTTGACGTCAAGCACCCCAAAAAAAGAACAACAGCAAAGGGCAGCCTGGCTGCTCGTCGCCTTCTCGGTCACCTGCTCGCGGCGAGCGAGCGGAGTATTGTGCGTCCTCGTGAGTACAGAATATACACTGCTCAGAGGGCAAGGGAGTGAGCTCGCAAGCATGTCGAAAGCGAAATGGTTGACAGGGTCGGCAAGCTCAGCATCTTCTTTTCTACCGAAGTCGTTACTGTCGTCAGAGCCGCTTGACCAAAGTTCGTCCATCGTTGACAGCATACAAGGTGCTACACGTGCGGCGCAGAGCAGACGAGAGCTGAGCCACGGGTACCCGGAGATACGTCACGATAACTTGCACATGCACATACTAACGCTTGGGGGCGCTCCTCACACCATGTCGTGACGTCAGGGTACAGAAGAAACCAGAACTAGCTTTTAAAAACAACGCTTATTATTTTCAGAGCGCACTCACGCTGACCGGTACATTTTCTAGGCTCTTGGGGCCTTGGCCTACCATAAAAAAACGAAAACAAAAAAAAATTCAAGTCAGTACTCCTTTAAGTTTGTTTATGTGTACGTATTGTAGTTTCGTGTAATTCTGGGTGTACCATTTGAGTACATAATCTTGTTTTCAATTATCTAAGCTCTGCTATTGAATCCATGCTGAACATAAGGTTTGTGGACTCACCAAGCTGTCATCACGGCGATTTTATCTACAACTAACGCAACTATTGCGTAAAATGGGAAAATAAATCTTAATTCAATCGAGTTGCACACTCACAAGGCTATTTGATTTAAAAGTTATCCTGTTGTTGAATATGTTAAGAGTGGTAATCCAGAAGCAATGTGAACTGTTAATCAGCACGTAATAAAGCCCAGTTTCAATAAACAGACCTTGCGTTTAGGGATACACGTGGAAAATAAAGTAGAAATTGTTATATGATTCAACTAAATAAGGTATTTAGAAAATTAGCAAAACGTTCATGATGGTCTCGGGTCAGTGTATAGAGATTGACCATGTGAATGGTCCGTGAAGAAAAAGGCTTTTCGTACACTTTGAGGATTTATTGCAGAGATGAAGAGAAAAAGAAACGACAGGTAAGGATACCCCTTTTCGTAACCACCCCAATAGTCATAGTTGTTGCTCGACATCATTTGTGGATATGGGAAGTGTCTAGCGAAGCAACGAAATTGAGTTCGTGCGTGATGTAAAGTTATGATGATGACGACTCCCTGGGAACAAAGTGCCGCTGTTGCAATCTGCCCATACAGACTGGGTCATAAAAGTCATTTTAGCACAGCAACGGGGAGCATCTCTTACTCATATACGCAATTCATTGATCATTGATTGACGAGAACCGGAGAGAAAAATAAGTATGCCGAAATAAAGATCTTTTGTGGTGGGCGCGGGGGTGATATTGCTGTGGCAGCGTGAACCACTAAAGACTCAAAGATGTATGTAATCATTCATTGTTGCGGCCGTTGCTTGTGCAATCCAAGCTTGTGGTTCGGTTTTTATCGTGTCAGTATGAAAGACTTGTCAGAGAACACAAGAAAAAAAAAAGCGTGATAGTTTCCCTATTCTTGCTTGTTCCTCTTAGCTTGCGTTGCTCGTATAATCGTGTGCTTTTGTTCTTTTATGGTAATTACAAAGGTAATTGTTTGTTTTACAATCTGTATTTTTCGTGGCACCTTTTAGGTCAAGATGAAACATGTGGTGTAATGCCGCACTTCAGAAAACTAGAGACACCTAAGAAAATTCGAAAGCCTTATAACAGCGATAAGAAGCTACATGAAACAGCGTCATTACTAGCAGAAAAAGTAAATAATACAGTACAACATCAGAAAAATAAAATATTTCACCATCTTCCACTAAAAGCAATCGTGTGTGGATGCAAAACAGCGGGGAGGTGGTTCGCTTAAGCGGGAGGTGTCGCACTTTATCGATAGCTTGTGCTGACGCTAACACTGACACTGGCGGTGGTGTTACCACTGGCGCTGATCACGGCTTTGCTCAGGAGTGAAACCTGTGGAGGCTCAAAGCACGCAGTGATGAACCTGTTTTTAATGGGCATTCGGAAACATTGACAGCGATTGGATGCAATAACCCACTATCCAATTCAAATTAACGCGCGCGCTGCGAATTTTATTGTGCAACGAGGCACAGGAGGAATCTCCCAGTGCCACTATACGTTTCTATAGCTGTTCAATTCAGAGTGAGAGAGATAATTATTTTAATGGAGATCTGGAGAAGCATGCCTGGATTTTTGCCTGAGATACTACTTCAGTCACAGGTTGATGACTATGATATATACACTGATGAACACATAACACATATATACTGTCTCACACACACACGATTTAAAGTACAATGTACTCTGCTTCGGGAGAGCGTCAAGCTGTACCTTGGATGTCAAGATCCAGTGCCTATATATACGGGGTGGCCAGTGAATGATTGCGCAGCGCGAGCAGTCGGTTTTTAAATGCGAAGCATTTCTAAGCGAACTTCGGCGACTTTGAGCGTATCTGTCTATCTGGCCGCGTACGACTTTTAGCTCTCCTGGCCATTTCGATAATGACATCAATACCAAACTTGGTATGGCATAAAATGACTCCACGAAGAACATATTTGATTAGTCATAACATGAATATTATGATATTTATGTTATGAATGTTATGCTTTATCTTTCCTGTTCCTGCAGCTCTGGCGGTGGCTTAGTTCACATGGCATGTTGCAAAACTGGTATGGTATGACATGACTGCATGGTTAACACAAGCGAAAGACCCTAACATGAAAATCATGATATGCGTGTCATTTAACAATATGACTACATGCCACGCTCATGATGCGCTCGCGGCCGTTTCACTAGCTTCACATATGCCAAATTCGGTATTACGTGACGTCAATGGATGACGAAGGTGTGTGGCTGGTGCAAACATAAAATCATGAGATGTGTGTCATGTGAGGACATGACCACATGCTACAGTCAAGGCGCAAATACATTTTGACGTGACGCGGTGCACGTGCTGGTCGCCGTTAATTTCGTCGCGTCACGCCGGCGTTGCCACGCCAGGCACCGGTCCTGCTATATACTCGCAGGCGCGTGGCTCGTTGCGTTGCTTTGACGCATGCGCGTTTCAGCATGTCTGGCGTCCATCCTCTACGAAAAGAGGAAGACGCAGTGTTTTTTGTGTAACGCATCGGCACGAAATGCGACATGTCGCATCTCGTGCCGGTTGCCGTCGAGCCACGCCGACGGACGCTGGTCGCGCCAGTCGCGCCGGGGGTCAGACTATATAGTGCAAGCATTTTGCTAACGCAGCGTCGCTGTGCCGAGTGTGCGCGCGCGTCAACATCACATTGGTGTATATTGGGCCCGTCAAGATGCGCTCACGGCCATTTTGTAGCTTCACATATACCAACTTTGGTGTTTCGTGACGTCAATGGATGACGAAAGTATATGACTGGTGCAAACATGATAATCCTGCACGCGTGTCATGTAAGAACATGACAACATATCACGCTCTCGTGGCCGTTTCGCCAGCTCCACATATACTATATTTGGTATCACGTGACGTGAACAGATGCGAACGTAAACGACACATTTTAACATGATAATCATGACACGGAAGTCATGTACGGCATCATTTACCTCCACCACGTAACGTTCTCAAGACTTTAAAGTGACCTATAAACCTTTCTAATTCGTACTTCGCATATCATGGATTCCCAGTCTACGTGGAATCTGCCAATTTGTTTTTTTAATCAGGAAATTGAGAGTGATATCAGAAGATTCACCTCGTCATCCAGATTCTCATGATACCAAAGACAATGTGGGCCAACTGTTTTTCGTCTTTTTATGGCTTTTTCTCGGTGCACACCACACGAGACGCTGTTAAGCTTCGCAAAACAGGCCAGTTTTCTCAGGGAGCCACCGCTGTAAACCCAATGGAATCCACTGCGTCAGCAGGTGACGCGCAAGACACTGATGCTGATTCGAGGACGATGGACGTACAACACGATGATGATGAATCGCCAGCCACTACCAAGAGTGAAGAAGGCTGGCACACCGTCTACTACGGACGTCGTCGAAAGCGCGGACATGAATCGGTGAGGGACGCTGATGGCGTCCATGGTGCTAACAACAAGGTAGAACATGGCTTTGGTAACACGCAAGCCACAACGCAGGAAAGACGGATGAGCCGCATCGAAAAGGCGAGCAGAATGCCCAAGCTGCCGACGGGAGACTACAAAATTGTCATCCGACCGAGAGGAGGCCTACGCGTAGCCGCACTCGGCCCAACCGATATAACCAGAGGCATACATGAAGCCGCGGCTACACCACTAAATGTCTGGCACTTCGACGTGATATGCCCCAACAAGACAGAGAACATCATGATAGTGAGCACACCAGACCACGACCAAGCTGACCAGTACAGAAAAATTAAGAAAATACTTATACGAGGCAAAGAAAATGAAGTGGCAGCTTATGAAACAGCAGCAGAAGATGCAGCCAAGGGTATCATTAAAGGAATCCCACTGGAAGAAACTCTCGGCAATATCAGGGCGGCTCGTGTCACCGAAAGAAATGACAGCATCATCACGGCGAAACGACTGGGGAATACTACAACGGTCATTGTGCTCTTCAGTGAAAACAAGGTACCCTCCAGTGTGTGCTATGATGGAGTAATAATACCGTGCACGCTATACCGCAAGCAAATTGACTACTGCAAGCAGTGCAACAGACTGGGACATAGAAGTGACGTGTGCCCCAACCCCCAAGATAAACTTTGTGCTGGTTGCGGCATTCACAACCCCAAAGACGACCACAGATGCGACCCAATTGCCAAATCTGTGGAAAAGACTACGTTACAGCCTACAGCCGATGAAAGGTGCACGGCCAGGTTCAAGAAGCCTTACATTGTAAAACAGAGACAATGGGCCAGACTACGAGAACATCAAAGGCAAAGCTCATCTCCACCAAGAGGACGTCCACGAGAGCGCTCGACATCGAGACCCGGAAAACGACAGCAAACAAGATCCCGCTCCGGTTCAAGGAACCGCAGCCCTGCAAGCTCCTACCTAAGTTCCAGGTCGGCATCGGCGTCTAAGGAACCAACAAACAAGGTGAGCTGGGCATCTGGAGTACGCGGCTTGCGACCGGAGGGACCTCAAGAGGTTAAAAATAATAACGGTAGCGATAACAACAACAGTCAAGAGTTAGAGCGGCTTAAAGATGAAAACAGACGAATGAAAGAAATGATAGAACAGATGCAAGCTAAAATATAACTCCTCACTATGGAACGCGAATGCGGCAAACCCGGAAGCCCAAATATAACTAATACTGTAATGCAGGAGGTAACACCCATAGCCGATGATCGCATGGAGATAACTACCCCTCCGTTAAAACGAAAGGCCAAAACGCAGAAAACTACAGATTCCCCAAGCACTAAACAAAAAAGCATCTCGCAACAAACAAGGTTAGATAACATTGAGAAAAAAGTAGACCAGCTATTAACCGCGTTCCTATCTATCCTGGAAACCACCACTAAGACGTCTGTTGATCTGACGGCACTAGCAGCCAGGGTAGAAATGCTGGAACGAGGACGCAACCCACAAATATGCGCAGACCTTCAGGGTGTAGTCGCGAACGCTCACCAACAACGGCAGGCACCATAACCCCAGCAGGCAACTCCCACAAAACCACCAACCCCTCTCATCCACCCACCCATTTTCACGCCTCCTACACAAATAATGAACAGCGACGGTGAGGCGTGGTAAATGACAACTCCGCATATGGCAATGGAACTGTAGAGGATTCAGGGCTAAGAAATCTGTCATCCAGCAGTACATCCGACAAGGCAACAAGCCAGATGTAATTTTACTTCAAGAAACGCATGGCCTCGCCACACTACCAGGATACCAGTCAGTAAGTCCCGAGCGTGAAGAAGGAAATAAAGCTGGACTCGCTCGCTGGATTTCGTGCCGACCGGTTGTGCGCCTGCGCGCTCCGCGCGCTCGCGACCTTCGGCGCCATCGTAGCTCTGGCCGACTGGGCTGGCCCTACGTCACCTCCTGTCGCCGACGGTCTTCGACGACAGTGCAGCTATGACCTACTGGACCTGCTCTACGCCATCGACTGACGCCGACAACATCTCTCGCAAGTTTACCCCGTCCTCGGACTCCAGTGACCGTGCTTCCATCTTTCCTGTCTCCCCTATCCCCTCAGTTTGTTGTTGCTTCTTCTTTCTCTTTTCTATACCTTTACTTCTATCCTTTTTATCCCTCCTCATCCCCATCCCTTGTGAGCTCTGTGGCGGTGTCGCTCCTGAAGCAGACAATAGCGGGGCTCACTTTTCTCTTCCTTTCTTTATCTTAAGAACCACTCACAAATAAAGCTGTCACTACACTAGTTAGGAGAGAGATTACGGTCAGAACCCATAATATAGAATGTGGATACAACCATATAATGACAGAACTTCTATCTAGGAAAACAAAAGGGAGCAGCACATTTATTCTTAACGTATATAGCAGTCCGTCAAATCACAGACAGCAATTTCACTCCCTATTTAGGCAGGCCGTGATATTAGCTGGCAGCGCCCCGCTCATCATAGCAGGGGACTTCAACGCCGCAAACGAGGCATGGGGTTATGGTTACACCACCCCCAAAGGGAAACGGTTATGGCAGAGCATACAAGATGAACAGCTTACTCTGATAACAGACCCGCATGCACACACACGCATAGGTACAAGCACCCAGTGAGACACAACACCGGATCTTACAATAACCAAGAATGCCCCGGGGGCTACATGGCACAACGCATTCGATGATTTAGGAAGTGACCATCGCATACTCGAAACACACGTACCATTTACCGATAGCGACAGGATTACGACCATGTGTAACACGAGACGTCTAGTTGACTGGGATAAATTTCGGGATATCAGAAAAACGATTACCGAACATCCTGACGATATCCAGCAATGGTGCTAGAGTATAATAGACACCGTCAAGAAAGCTACACAGGAAGTAGAAACAGATATCCCAGTTGAGCACATTGATAACAGATTAATCCACCTGTGGCGAACTAAAGAACCGTTACAACACAAATGGTGGAGGCAAAGACACAACAGAACAATCCGGAAGAAGATAGCTCAGCTCAAAAAAGACATTGAAAGTCACTGCAAGCAGCTGTGTGAGCAACAATGGGTGGAGATATGTAAGGACATGGGCATCCAAATTTGAACATCACAAACGTGGAAGTTGCAAAGGTTTCTTTTAGATCCCACCAATACCAAAACTGAACAGAGACACACTATCCGTCGTCTCACACGCGAATACGAAGGAAACGAGGAACAGCTAATGACAGATCTACAAAACATCTGCATGCCAATCTCCGCCACTACAACACAAAAACTATACAGGCGAAGCCAACCCCAACATGGACATAAACTTTGAGGTAGCAGAGATTAGAGCGGTGCTCCACAAATTAAATGTAAAATCAGCACCGGGACCCGATGGAGTCACCAACCGAGCATTACGTAACCTGGACAGTGAATCCATGGAATTTTCAACTAGATATATATACAAATGTTGGACAGAAGGGGCAATACACGACGCGTGGAAAGAGGCTAGAACAATCCTTATACCAAAACCTGGAAAGCCAATCAACAAAGTAAATCTCCGACCCATCTCATAACGTCATGAGTAGCAAAAGTAATGGAACATGCATTTCTAAATATAGCCAACAACTATCTTGAGGATGGTGAGTACTACCCACACACGAAGATAGGCTTCCGCCGTCACCTAGCCACCCAAGACGCCACGCTACAGATTAAACACCAAATCATAGACTACCCCACAAGATCCACACGAGCCATACTCGGAAAGCATTTGACAATGCAGCCCATGAAACAATTTTCAGCCACATATCGAGCTTAAACATGGGCAAGCGAGCCTATAATTACGTGCGAAACATCTTGACCAACAGGAAAACAAGGCTCAGCTTAGGAGGCCTTACATCTGATCTCGAAGAATTGGGCTGCAGAGGCACTCCACAGGGCTCCGTAATATCGCCAAGGCTCTTTAATGTAATCATGATCGGACTACCGAGAGAGTTAAAGAAAATCCCGGGAATATATCACTCTATCTACGCGGATGACATCGCAATATGGGTCAGTGATAGCAGCGACGGCTACATAGAACAGAGACTCCAAGAAGCAATAGGAACAGTTGAGCGATACTTGGAAGGCACTGGACTCAAATGCTCCCCGGAGAAATCCCGGATGCCCGGAGAACTTCTTCTCTACAGGCCAGCAATCAGAGACAGAGCACCCAACTCGGAGGAAAACAAGCAGCAATATGAGGAAATTAGGATTCATACACAGGAAAGCACAGCTATGCCGACAGTTCCAAAAATACGGGTACTGGGGGTAGTCATCGAGGCTAACGGTGCCAACGGCGAGACTATACGCAGACTAAACACCAAAGTCACGAATGCGATGAGACTGATTCGCAGGGGCACGAATAAACACCAAGGTATGAAAGAAGCCCACGTAATTTGTCTAATCCAGGCCTTCGTCATAAGTCACATAACGTATGTAGCAGCATACCACAACTGGCAAAAAGCTGAAACTAACACAATAAATGCACTCATCCGGAAGGTCTACAAACAAGCGATAGGAATACCTGAGTATGCTAGCACAGACCTATTGCTTCAGCTAGGTCTACACAGTACGCTTGAAGAGATTATAGAAGCTCAGCGGATATCCCAGCTTGAAAGGTTCACTGAAACTAAAACGGGAATAAATATAATGAGTAGATTAGGGATCATGTACCATGCACAACATGGTGTCAAACATGACATCCGCAGTATAATCAGATCTAAGATTGTTTCAAACCCGATACCGAAAAACATGAACCCCATTATCAACACGGACCGCAGAAAACACCGAGCAAAAGCACTGCTCAAAGCACACGGCACGAACAGTAAATCTCTTTTTGTAGATTCTAGCGCATACCCTGAACGAGAAGCTCACACTGCTGTCGTGATTGACACGTCCGGCATTTGTATTAATGCGTGCTCTGTCATAAATAACAATATAGAGGAGGCTGAGGAGGTAGCCATAGCCTTGGCTATCACCTCCAACAAACACTCATTTATACTGAGCGATTCGCAAGTAGCAATAAGAAATATTACGCAAGGACGGATTTCACAGCAAGCTCTCAGAATCCTCGTTAATAAGCAAGAACTACACAAAGTAGATGAACCGAAATACCTCGTATGGTTCCCGGCGTACAGAGAGACTGATACACCCAATCCTAACGAGCTGGCTCATGAGTTGTCGCGAGAATTAATCCGCCGCGCAACCCGACCACACAACTCGGTGATCATCCCTGGCGCCGCCGACGTACCACACAAAGACCGATTTACAAGCAACACAGAATACATGCAACACTACACAGAAGCAAGGCGCGTCTTTCCCACACCTCATCCGAGTCTAAAAAGGCAAGAAGCATCGGAACACCGACAGCTACAGAGGAACTGCTACCCGAACCCTGTGCACCTCCACAGGAGCTACCCAAACTTATACCCGGACAATAAATGTAAGCTAGGCGTAACAGAAAAGGCGTCTAACAAACATATATTATGGGAATGTCCCAGCTTATCAACAAGTTCTCCTGAGGTCCCCCGGGAGCAGTGGCGACTTGCGCTGCTCAGCTCGGAGGTTCAAGACCAAAAATGGGCTATCCAGCAGGCCAGGGAGGCTGTACAGAGACAAGGTCTCCCGGTACCTCCTTGTGCGCTCTAGCCCGGACCACAAACGTGCCGGACACGAAAATAAAATTTATTCATCATCATCATCAATCAAGAAACTCGTAGGCAGATGCTGCCAGTGTCGGTATTACAAGGCGAGAGATGGAAGGAGCGTAGGTGAAGAGAGACAGGGGGAGGGGACGTGCATGTGCAATGAGGGTGTAAACGCCCAAACACAGCGGGGAGGAACACCCAGAGGAGAAAGAGAGAGAGAAAGAGAGTGGGGAAGTGAGCATAGGCTAGCAGAAGCTGCCTGCGTTGGCGTTGTGAGAGAGGGAGAGCGTAGGAAAGGAAAGAGAGAGGGTAGATGCGCTTGCGCCATAGCTGGGTAGACAATAGGTATGTAGGGACACAGCCCGTGGCATAACATGCTTCAAAGCTAAAAAAAAGTCGTTACACTATGTTTTGTTTGCGTCGCCTTTCCGATTATATATCTCGCTTTAAAGGGGCCCTGCAACACTTTTTTCGCATAGTGAGATAATGCGGCCGATTGGTAGTAGAGGCTTCCGAGAACACACAAGCCAAATGTTATAGCGCAGCACGCGACATGGAATTCACAATAAATTATCGAAGTCACCTAAAGCTTGCTTTCTCTTCCCTCGACAAATGACGGAAGACGCTCAAAAATCACACGTAGATTACCCATGTATCAATAATTGGCTTATTTTATCATGGAGCGCTCGGTTGTTACAGAGGTCGCTGCGAGAGTCCGTCACTTGTGCACGCATGCGCGCGCGATCGCACTGAAAAAGCCGCGTATTCGAAAAAAAAAGAAAGTAGCGCTCAAGGTCACGAGGCGCACGTAACTATTTTGTTTGCCCCTCCCGTCCCTTCTTGCTTAGCTTCGAGCGCTTTAGTCGGGACTAGAGAAGAGAGAATGCAATTGCAGCGTGTGACAAATCTTTGTAACGCCGTGCGTGCTGGACGAATTCTTTATATTTTTGCGGTGTTTAATTTGTGAGGCCATACGCTTTTCCAGTGAATTAATTCTATGGTCACCCCCCAAAAAAAGTGTTTCATTGCCTCTTTAAAGAGATACATGAACTCTCAATGGCGATCAATATACCCTCGTCGGTTGGTAGAGTTAGCCAAAAGAAAGTAGTCATCGACTTGGCTGCTGAGAACTCGCTCAAAGGAGTGTTTAGATAAAGTAGTTAACGATTTAGAGTACATAGTACTCTACTATGGGAGAGCATAAATCCGTCTCGTGGGCCTCAAACTTGTGTGCAGGCCTTACATCAGTTGTGTATTAAGAAATAGTGGTTAAATATTTAGAGGACTAGGAACTCTACTATGGGAGAGCATAATGCCATGCCGTGGGGTTCTTAATGTGTTTGGTGTGTTTATAGAAGGTGGCTATTGATTTTGAGTACTAGGTACTCCACTCTCGGAGAGCATGAATCCGTCCACGGGGCCTCACAGCAGGTTACAGAACAAGAAGACCAGGCAATTGTTTTTTGTGTTTAGAGAAAGGGGGTAACAATTTAGAGTACTATAGGTACTCTACTGGGGAACAGCATGAAGCCGTCCCGAGGGACTCACACTAAATGCCCCGCGCATTCGTTTGTGTATGTATAGAAAAATTGGCAGTTTCCACGTACAGTGGGAATTGATGATATGCTAAGCACGAATGAGAAAGGTTGAGATGTCACTTGAAAATCAGCACAACGTTACGAGGTGGAGGTGAATTATGCCGTAAATGACTTCCGTGTCATGATTATCATGTTTGGATGTATCGTTTACCTTCGTCATCCATTGACGTCACATGATACCAAATAGACTACATGTGGAGCTAGCGAAATGGCCGTGAGCACGCTATTAGCGTGGTATGTTGTCATGTTCTTACATGGCACACGTTTCAGGATTATCATGTTTGCACCAGTCATAGACCTTCGTCATCCATTGGCGTCACGTAACACAAAACTTGGTGTACGTGGAGCTTGAAAAAAATGGCAGCATGTCCACGGAGTAAATGATGGAGAGTGGGGCGAAGCATGCGTCCGTTCATTCGTTTTTGCTTCCGTCCGTCCATGCGTGCGTCTGTGTGGCCACCCGTGCTTCCATCCACCCGTCCGTGCGTGCGTATGTTCGTGTGTCCGCACGTCCATCTGCGCGTTCGTCCCTGCGTTCGTCCATGCATCCGCTCCTGCGTCCGTCCATGCGTCCATCCATCCGTGCAGCCATCCGTGCGTGCGTCCATGCTTTGTCCGTTCGTCCACCTATTCAACACTCCAAGTACCACCATCTTGCATCTTTTCATCATATATGCCACATATAGAAGCACCGCCATCCAGCGGACATTCCAAAGACTGAACGAGAAGAGGCACACGCACACTTTGTTACTGCTAGCGCTTCGTGTCTACTTCCCACCTTTAACCACCTCGAGGTCATGGTATATTATAGTTCACTGTATTCATGGCACTGCGGTCCAACGCTCGATAAACCTTTCTAAAACCAAGGAGGCTACGCCCAGCAAGTATAACGTAGCAACCCTTTCTTGTCAGATAGTGCTCAAACTGCATGCCACTGGCCATTAGGAGGGAATAAGAGACAGGAGATTTCGGCTTTCAGTTAACGCACACGCTGCGAATTTTTTATTGTTCAACAACGCATAGAAGAAATTTCCCACTGGCACTACCTTGAAGGTCAAAATGTAAAACTGATTACACACTACTACTACGACTACGAGGGACGAACGGGTGCTGCTCTAAGGAGCTTCGCCCCTATAACCACCGCGAGCGCAGCATGAAGGGTCCAGTATACTTCAACGTAACGTTGAGACGCGTGCACGCTGGGAACAGCGACGCTATGTTAGCAAAACTTGGGCACTCTATAGGTTGACGCCAGGCGCGACCGACGCGACAAGCGTCCGTCGGCGCGGCCCGACAGCAACCAGCGCAAAATGCGACATGCTGCATTTCGCATCGATGCGTTACCCAGAAAGCATGGCGTCTGCTTCTTTTCGTGACGGAGGGACGCCGCACCCGCTGTAACGCGCATGCGTCAAAGCAACACAGCGCGGCGCGCGCCTGCGAGTATATGGCAGGACCGGCGCTTGGCGTCGCAACGCCGGCGTGACGCGATGAAACGTACGGCAGCGTGCACGCGCGCCAGGTCACATCGAAATATATTGGCGTCTTGGATGTGGGGTGTAGTCATGTTCTCACATGACATGCACCTCGCGATTATCATGTTTGCACCAGTCAGATACCTTCATCAACCATTGACGTCACGTAATACCAAATTTGGCATATGTGTCGCTAACAAAATGGCCGCGAGTGTATTATGAGTGTGACATGCATTCATGTTGTTACATGACACGCATTTCATGTTCATCCTTTTTGCACCAGTACTATACCTTCGTCAACGATTCACGTCCCGTAATACCAAATTTGTTATAAGTGAAGCTGGCGGAATGACCACTAGCGCATCATGAGCATGGCATGCAGTCTTGTTGTTACATGACACGCATCTCATGATTAAATATAATGTTTGCACCAGTCGCATACCTTCCTCATTCATTCAAGTACCTCAATACAAAATTTGGTATATGTGACACTAGAGAAACGGCCGCGATCGCATCGTGAGCGTGGCTTGTAGTCATGTTGTTACATGACACGCAAGTCTTGATTTTCAAGTTAGGGTCTGTCGCTTGCGTTCGCCATGCAATCATGTCATAGCATACTAGTTTTGCAACATGTCATGTGAACGAAACCACCGCAAGAGCAGCAGGACCATAAAATGTAAATCATGACATTCATTACAAACATGTGATGATTTTCATGTTATGACTAGTCAAATAAGGTCGTCCTACAGTCATGTTATGCCATACCAAGTTTGGTATCGGTACAGTCATCGAAACGCGCAGGAGAGCTAAAAGTCGTAGGTGCTTAGATAGATAGATAGATAGATAGATAGATAGATAGATAGATAGATAGATAGATACACTCTAAGTCACCGAAGGTCGCTGTGAAATGCTTTGCATTTAACAAGCGGGTAACGATTGAGACTACCAGGTACTCTACTATTGAAGAGCATGTAGCCGTCCCGTGTAAATAAATGTGTTTATAAAAAGTGGTAAACGATTTATTGTACTTAGTGCTCTTCTGTGGGAGAGCTGAAAGCCGTCCCGTGCACCTCTTTAGAGAGAAGTGTGTTTAGAAAAATAATGTTTAACGATTTCGAGTACTTCGTACTCAACTATACGCTGGGGTTAGAAAGAGTGGTTAACGATTCAGAGTACTAAGTACTCTACAATGGGAGAGCATAGAGCCGTCTCGTGGGTGATGCCGACCATGTTCAAATGAGATTAGAAGTACACTGAGGGGGTTGATCCACATGATATAGCAAACACTGTCTCATCGTAAGAAAATAAAACAAGGTGAACGTACAGCAATGTGGCCGTCTAAGGTACACCAGGCATATGCAGATTTGTATGCACGTTTTCTCAAAAAACTCACGCTGTTTCTGCCGTGGGCTCGTTGGCGGTCAGTGATTTCTGATATTGAATCTGGTCTTTCGTTGAACTTATTACTAAAGTAACGTCATTTCACTCTATCAGTTACATTGCTCCTTGAATATGAACGCATGACTGTCGTTGTGGTCTGCAGCAACAGCAGTGTAGCACTGCATAGCACGTAGATTAAAGTAGGTGAAAGGTCACGGAGGCAAACTAGCATGGAGGAAGGGAAAAGTTAGCGGAGAGCATTGCGCACTGCTCAAGAAAGAAAGAAAGAAAGAAAGGAAGAAAGAAAGAAAGAGAGAAAGATAGAAATAAAGAAAGGAAGAAAGAGAGAAAGAAAGGAAAGCAGAAAGATAGAAATAAAGAAAGGAAGAAAGAGAGAAAGAAAGGAAAGCATTATGTCAAGCACGCAAATGCCTAACTTGGCCTGCCCCATTTTTAATATACAGGCAAGGGCTACTGAATTTTTTAGGGGCGAAGCTCCAAACGCCGTTGGTCGTATGTCCCATGTCGTCGTTGTCGTAGTGGTAGTAACTACCTCTAATTTAGTTTTTAGAATGTCCGCTGGATGCAGATACCTGTATATGATGAATATATCATGAAAAGATGTGAGATGGCGGTACTTGGAGTGTTCACCAGGTGAACGGACGGACAGAAAGACATTTAGTGTCGTCGTTGTAGTAGTAGTAGCCAGTTTCAAGGTTTCAAAACGATGTCACAGCATATCCACGGAGTGAATGATGATAAGTGGGGCGAAGCGTCCATCAGTTCGTCCGTGCTTCCGTGCGTCCATCCATCCGTCTGTGCGTGAGTCCTTCTGTCCATCCATGCACTCGTCCATGCGTCTGTCCGTCCATGCGTGCGTCCCTCCGTCCGCTTAGCCCCACTCGTCATCATTCACCTCATGGATATGCTAGTGATTGTTTTCTCAGGGTAGACGTGTGGTAAATAGTAGAACGCGACCATAACGGACGTTCTGCTGATTCCCACTGCGGTGCTGTGCCATAGTGAGAAAGAGCAAAAAGTGATGAAAACAAAATACAGCAGGAAGCTAAAAAGGCCGAAAAACCGGGCTGAGAATCCCCAGAAGAAAGAAGAGCTTGAAGGGTGTGCTGTATGGCGATGAATATAGATGAAGTCATCATCATAATCATCACCATCATCATCATCATCATAATCATCATCATCATCATCATCATCATCATCACCATCGTTGTTATCATCATCACCACCACCACCATCATCATCATCATCATCATCCTGTCTATGTCCACTGCAAAATTAAGGCCTCTCCCATGTTCTACCAGCGAACTCGGTCCCGTGATTGTTGCTGACATTTTATACCCGCAAACTTCTTGATCTCATCTGCCCACCTAACTTTCTATCTCCCCCCTGCGCTATTGCATCTTGTAAGAATCCAGTTAGTTGCCCTTAGTGACCAGCAGTCATACTGTCTACGCGCTAGATTCCCGGCCCATGTCAATTTCCTCTTCTTGGTTTCAATTAGGATATGTGAACCCCGGTTTGTTTCCTGATCCACTCTGCTCCCCTCTTGTCTTTGCAGGTTACACTTACCATTTTCCTTTCCATCGCTCGCTGCGTCATCCTCAATTAAGCTGAGCGCTCTTTGTAAGTCTCCAGGTTTCTGCTCCCGTAGCTATGTACCGGCAAGATGTGGCTGTTATATACCTTCCTCTTGATTGATATTGGCAATCTGCCTGTCATGATTTGAGAGTGCTTGCCAAATGGCTCCACGCCATTCTTATTCTTCTAGTTACTTCAATCGCGTGGTTCGGCTCCGCGGTTATTACCTGCCCTAAGTGGACATAGTCTGTTACAACTTCTAGTGAACTATTAGTTTAAGAGAATTATATTTCTAGACATATCTTACATAGCTTATATGCACACAGAAAAATAGACAATGATGATTATGCGTATGTACAGTGCAAGCTGTTATGTATAGCGAAAATAACCTATTTGCGTATGCAGTGATGTACTATGCAAAACCGGTACAACAAGAACGGAACATTCATGAACTTCGAGATGATTAAACTTACATAAACAGTAAGGCTATATGCACAAACAAGGGATCATTAACTGTGTAAGATGATGTTTTTGCATCCACCTAGGAGGACAGTTTGCTCTCGTGCTCAATAACAATATATTACGAAAAAGACATGTTTATAGTAAAGAAAGGAGAATTCAAACAGTAGTTTCCCAGTGGTACAAGCTCTAGCTTACCTTATCAGTAGGGGAGGGAAGGCATGGATACCCTGTTGGGTTTTACAATAATCAATGGCATATACCAGTGTAGGAAAAAAGCCTCCTCTCCCAGCATAACTAGTTCTTCAATGAGATCCATTAGCATTACATTTCTTAACCGATGTAGCAGAGGAAACATGGCTCTCTGAGGACGTCCCCTCTGCTTCCAAAGACGAAGGCTCCGATAGCCATTAAAAGTTTAACCAAGCTAGCCCTGTGGCGAGACTTCCACTGCATACCTAATTGAAACATACTGGTAACCATGCGACAAAAGGTACGTGCTATACTATACATTCATGAAAGACATGGTTAAGTGTTTCGACGCGGCCGCATCACGGACATGGGGCGGAGGAAGCGACACCCCACGCCACAAGGCGGTCGGCCGTCGGTAGAGCCTCCCATTCTCTAAGCCAGTTTAGATCACGCACTTCGGTGGGGAGGGACGTGTTTGTAAGAGCCCAACGTCTTTTCGCGCGGTATTTCCGGCTCTGTTCCTCAGTTAGACTTTTGAATGCTATTTGTTCACTTTTGTCGGTGGGGGACATTTCCATCAGTTCTTGAACTGGAAAATCGTTTCGCCATTGTTGCAAAGATTTTATGACATGCTTGTAATACGCCGGTGGCTGTTCAGCAGCTGGTCCCGTTTTGTTTTTTAAACCCAAAAATCTTCTAGAGGTACCTAGCAGCTATACTACGAGTTGCCTGCCTCTATACGATCAGTTTTCTACAAGTGCCCGGGTGTTTTTGAGAGTCAACATTCGGCACATTACATCAAGGTTTGGCATGCTGAGCCCTTCCCATTTTACTGGTAGGCGGACGAAGGCTCTAGCAACAGCTTCAGCGTGGCCATCCCGAAAAAAAGGAGCCGCACGCAGTGGTCACTCTCAGCAAAACTCGACGAGGTGGTCGAGCAATTCTGGATACATAAAGCAGTGACGCTATTATGCTCGATTTGATAAGATAGGCTCTTTCAGTGAAAGGTAAGCGAAAAGTTCTGGCTATTTCCGTGCGTCTGCCCACTTTGCGTTGGATCTCTTTCCATGTGGTATGAACCACCTCACCAGTCACAAGGAAAGTTACACCACTACATTGCTCGATCTCTGGCGCAGCTCGACAATTGAACATTGCGGCTCAAGTGATCTGTCCGTAGCCTCGTGGGTCGTCGGCAGCGAGGGCTTTTCCATCCAGAAACGCCGTTCGGGCCGTTCCACGCGCTTCCCGCACAGCCGCAACGCACATGCTAGGACCCCTACCACACGCAAGCGGGGGACAAGTAAGCCAATTGGCAACGCTCTTTCACCCTCCGCAGCGTCGCCAATTGGCTTATTTGTCCCCCGCTTGCGCGCGGTAGGGGTCCTCGCACGTGCGTTGCGGCTGTGCGGAAAGGGCGTGGAACGGCCTTTCACGATTCCTTGACGATGGAGTCCTCAACCCGGCCGCCAGTTCAGCTGCGCATCAGACCATCAACAAAAGGTGTCCATGCCTGCCCTGCGGTACCAGGGCATCACCCAACGGGCACCATGCTACCACTTCATGGCCGTAATACGCACAGGTTCCTGTCCTTTGGGAATGCTGTTCAAGCTTCCCACGGCCTGTATTTCGTTGCCGGTACTCTTCCAACATACTAGCCGCCTAGAAACGCTGCTCATAATTCCTTGGACATGCGTGTCGCCGCCGTAAGTACTACTAGTATTGGATATTCCATGGACGTGCACCAGCACTGTTCCCGACATTCTTCCGGCGTTGAGCGCAGCCGATGCTACAGTGGACGTAGCCGCCTCATACGACCTTGAGCATACCCGAGCAACGCCGAGAGCTCCACGATAGCCTCTGTCAACTAGAGGACCAGCTGGGCGGCTTCGCTTTGGCACTGTGTGCCTTTTCTGAAGACCCTTTCATCGCAAATCACCTGTGAAATACCCGAATTCTTCGGATTCCACAACAACGCAGCTGGCTGGGTGGCGACCGTCAACTCTATCGGAGCTCGCGAGAATCGGACGGACCAACAGAAATGGTTCGTTGAATTGACCGCTTTCGAGATGGTGCCACGGCGTGGCACGAGTATGAAGGCGTGCTGCAGCAGTTCTGGGCGGACTGGAGCACCAAGCTCATTGCAGCCATCGGACGCATCGGCTACGACCAGGCTCTACGACGGCTCTGCAACTCAACAATTCGACAGTGCACGTCCCGGCAGCCAAGCTAAGGAAAGACATTGTCCCGACGGTGCAGATTTACCCGACCCCATGCAGCCCACTTTCGGAGAGCTAGTTGGTGAGGGGAAGTACTTCGATTGTTCATCTGTTCCCCGGAGCACCTGCGCAGGCAGAATCACGGGCGAGGAAGGAGATGTGCTCGACATTAATACCAGCCACGAGCAGGACTCCACGCCACACCTTTCGAATTCCGCCACTCCCGCCACGCTAGACAAAAACACCACCCAGTAGCGCTAGCTGTTGGTGATGCAGTCTCCATGCTCACCAGCGTTTGAAGACGTTCAGATTCCAGCTAGTCCAGTACCCTACGGGCTTCAATTCAAGGAACAGAACAAGCTCACAACAGCCATAAATGTGCTCTTGGGTCCACCGGGACAGCTATTGCCGATTTGAGAGCCGTCACGGCCCGGATGTGTGGATGGCCACCGCGTGTTGTTTGAGATTGAGCAATGTAATTCGACCAATGCGACTAAACCCATGGAGGAAATGTCCATAATGTTCCTGAAAAATACTAAAGTAGCTCCACTCGTGTCAATGTCTAGGCTCCTCTCCCGTCACGTGCATTGCAGATAATAAACGACGCTAGTTGAGAGGCTGCGTGGCTCCTGGTCGCAAAGATGGGCGTGTGCTCATCTTTCCATTAGAGCTCATTTGGGCGCTGCGGCTCCAGGCGATGCACCGAAAGACTAATTAAGAAAGAAAATATATAAATAGTAACGTTAAATACGGTGATTTGACGTGTATATAAGCAAGTTGCATGCAGTGGCAAAAACATCACCACAAGCATGTGCTACTTGACGCGATAGTTTGCGTGAAGACGCACTCAGCAGTGACGCTCTCGATGGCAACGCCACTGCTGTCTGTGTAAACTCGGCGGTGCTAAGAATCTACAAGCATGGCGCACTACCTTTTACGAAGGTATCGCAAACGCCCTATAGTTTGTCCACCTTCGCGAGCACTCGCTCACAAACAGACGCCACTAGCGTGCCCTAACAGCATACCCGAGGCACAGCCACTCGATGAACACACGGCACAACAGGGTCCGAGCTGCTTAAGCGTCTGGCACATCCAGTGTGGCCGCGTGCTTTCGCGCTTGTTGTTTCCTGGTAGACACTCTAGAGGCGCTGCTCTAGTTGCTGGGAGAGGAGGTAATGGTGAAGACGTGCGGTTCACGCTAGTTAAGTTTTAAAGACGATAATCTTTCTTGGGGACCTTCTACAAAAAAAAATTTGGTCTGTCTGTCTGTGCATTTGTGTGTTTGTCCACCTTTACCGATACTTCAAACGGCATCAAACGGCCAACCCCATCCACAGCGCCCACCAATATTGCTCAAGATTCAGTGTTCATACTTGTGCGATTGTCGATTAAAAAGCAATTATTGCGCATATCTGAGGCACCATAACAAGTCGATGTTTTGTATGTGTGCCTTTATACTAGGGAAGGCACACACAAGTAAATCTAAGGACTGTAGTGTTTATCACGCTGCGCTGACAGTGCAACGCGATGCGCAAAAACATAAGTGCTTCCAACGCTTTGCTAAGACGATACAGTGGTGGCACCTGCCCGTCGCTTTGAGTTGTACCCCTTATCACCTTCGAGACAAGCGCGCATCTAGCTCCGCGGACGCGCATGCCTTCCTTCATTTTCGAGCTGCCAGATGGCGCTCGTATCTAACGTGCCTTAAGGTCCCTAGATGAAACAAGGTAGCGTCACTCATTGTTCTCGAGCCGTCCTCCTCACTCTCTCGATTACTCCTCTTTTTCTCTGCCATCCGTGTCTGTAATTGGTGCATTTCTTGCACGTGATCTTGCAAATGGCTGGTGGTGTTATTTAATATTATGCAAAAGGTTCAAAACGAGTACGCATGCGCACATGGCTCCAGCCGGATTCTCGCCGTGACCAAAGACAAAATCGTAGCCAGAACATAAACTGAAGAGGTAGAGCGTTTCGGTGTGCACTAAGTCGACCAAGATTGTTTCGCCATGCTCGTTCAATGCACCATCTGCGTTTTTCAGCAATGCTGCGTTGCCGTAAACAACAGAAAATGGTTTCGCTCTCTTCAACTTACATCGTGCTTTCCGAGATGAAGCGCACCATGAAGTGCAACTATGAACCATTTCACGCGAATGCTTTCGTGCAACTCCGTCAATGTATGTCGACGCGGATCTGCGAAGCGAGTTCACTTGTCGGTTTTTATTGAAACGCCAGGCGCGCGTCTAATGCGTGACTAGTGCATGCCAGTTGGTACAAATACATGTGGGTATGCACGTATACAGAACAGCTGTAGGTTGTAATCAACGCACCTTCAGAAACATTTTTTTCTTGACCAGTTTCCGCTTGAGCCTAAACGCGCTGCTTCGAGACACCTCACCAGTAGAACTCTCACTTTTCAGGAAGTTCCCAGCACCGCATCAGAATCACTTGGCATCACGATTGTCCAAATGGGCACATTTAAAAAAAAACGTCATCGCAGTGCTGCTGGACGAGTGTTCGTACCAGTCTGGTCGTAGTTTGTTTTTTGCGTGTGCACAAGCCGGTTGTAATCAATCATCACAACGTCACGCCCTGTGGCCACTTACAGGATCCAGCAAGAAGCACGTTCACTGTGTCACAGCACGAACAAAACACAATCGGAGAAGTGGACTAGTTAGAACTGGACGAAATACCGCGTCCGTGGAACTAAAATGTACTACGCAAGACGCCATGGCTAGTGGTGTAAAGTATAGAACTGCCCAACGTTGCCGGTTGAGTTAACGCACATCCCGCTTGCTATTTTGTTGTGCCGTTTATGTTCATAAAGGTAACTGTTTATTCTACGTCTTATTTCGTTCCATTTCGTTTCATTTACATCTACTCACCGTAGCAACAGAAAACGAACATTCGCTTTTGGATGAAAGTTTTAAACCTTCTAGGGGGCGCTTCGGGCAAATAAGCGAGGAGGAAAAGGGAGGGTGTCGCTACCTTGGAAACTTGTTTCATCTAGGGATCTTAACGTGCCTCGATGCGCTCGTTCGCCTCCGCCACACACTCGAGGCACTAACGCAGCGCCTCCAGAATACCATTAACCAATTTTCTTGCGCAGAACACCAAAAAAAAAAAACGTTTTCTTCATTCTTTCCAGACGCAAGAATATTGTCTTTAGACGACATATGCAGTGTAACATGCAGATTCGGAGCCAATTTTTTTTGTTTCAGGGACTTTACATATCGATGCATTCTACTGCCCTCTTTGCGACAAGACCAAAACAATTCAACCCCTTACACTATCTATCTATCTATCTATCTATCTATCTATCTATCTATCTATCTATCTATCTATCTATCTATCTATCTATCTATCTATCTATCCATCTATCTATCTATCTATCTATCTATCTATCTATCTATCTATCTATCTATCTATCTATCTATCTATCTATCTATCTATCTATCTGTCTGTCTGTCTGTCTGTCTGTCTGTCTGTCTGTCTGTCTGTCTGTCTGTCTGTCTGTCTGTCTATCTATCTATCTATCTATCTATCTATCTATCTATCTATCTATCTATCTATCTATCTATCTATCTATCTATCTATCTATCTGTAGTGCCACCATCACCATCATCATTTCTCAATTACCGCGCCGCGCCTCTCGCGCAGCTGGTGCTAGCTCGAGCTGCGCGAGGATTAGAACAAGCTAGCGCACTTGGTGTGTGATTGGAAGCCGGGCTCGTCTTTTCGGACTCTCTCAGACGGTGATTTGGCTGAGCTTTGGGTTAATTTGACCTGTTGAAACTAGCTGACGTTGCATATTACTTCTTTAAGCAATCGAATTAGTGTTAATGTCTAATTCATCTTCTGGCCAAGGGCACAGACCTTGGTGAGCCTCCTTGCCTAATGATGAATTGCCATTGGAATATTTTTTCCGCAGTGGTGTTCGCAGCATCCCTGTTGCGCTGGTTCCCTCGAGTGGTGGATTTATCAGGCTCAACAACCCGAAGGCGGTCCAGGTGGAGTTGCAGGCCATGACGCCGCACTTTCAGCTGATAAGTGATGTTCGTCAGTTCGGAAGAGGTGATTTGGTATGCAGATCGTCAGATCCTTCGTGCGTTTCTGACATACTAAAATGCAAGACATTTGCTTCGGTCCCGGTGAGTGCATTTATCCCGCCTCATTTAGCGTGCACTTAGGGAATTGTACGAGGAGTGGACTCTACATTAACGCCCGCTGAGACTCTGCAAAAGCCGTCTGATGCTGGGGTCATAGCTGTGTACCGATGCAGCCGATTAGTTAACGGTGAGAAAGTCTCCACTGAGTCGGTTATTGCTACGTTTGCCGGCACTTCCTGTCCATCTGAGTTGAAAATATGGCCACTCATTTTCAGAGTCGAACGTCTCGCTTCTCGTCCTCTCCAATGTCAAAACTGTTGGCGTTTTGTTCACAGTGCAGGGGGCTGTAAATCAAATTCACGTTGCCGCATCTTTGGCGATACCCACCCATCGAAGGAGTGCAACGCCGAAACAGAAAAGTGCTGCCTCTGTGCAGGAAATCACGTGGCCGATTATCTGAACTGCACTACAAGGTCTAATGAAACGCAACTTCTAGAAATCATGGACAGACGTCGTTGCTCGCGGCGAGAAGCAATAACAGTTGTGAAGGATAGGGCCTTTGGCTATGCTGGAGTCGCGTTGAGGCACGAACAACTAAGTGAGACGAAGATTCTTAATCTTATTTAGGCTGCAGTAGAAAAGGCGATGTCGAAAGTGCTGGAACACATAGTTACGAGCGTAAGTGAGTGCCTCTCTCAAGTGTTTTGCTCACAGATGACACAGCTGGCTTCTGCAGTAGCAGTACCGATGGCCAAGTCGGCACCTTGTGCAGTGGAAGAGATACCAAATTTAGCCCCACAGCGGCAATCCCGAGAGGAGAAAACGCAAATTTTGTCCGTACCTTCTACGTCAACCCACGCGGAGGATCAGAATGAAATGCACGTATGCCAAGATTTCAAGCGTCAGAAGCGCACTTGATCTCCTTTAAAATCTCCTTGCCCAAACCCAAAACCCAAAAAGGGCAGCGAAAATGCCAGTGCACTTATTAAGGAGAGTATTTTAGAACCTGCCGTTGCTGAAGTGTTTCGCTCGTCAACGTAGATACCTTGAAAGTACTACAGTGGATTAGTAGGTCTTTGATTTCTGCTTCTACTGACTTACTTTGCTTAATTAATCAGTTATATCCGGATATAATCTTATTACAAAAAACATAGATTAACCCTGTTAAGAATTATCATTTAAACAATTTTAGAGCATTTCGGTTAGACCGTCCAACACTAGGAGGTGGTCTAATTATACTAGTCTCGAATAAATTTTGCCGCACAGCGAGCATAGCTTTTCAGCTTATGTCCACAGACTGTGAAATTTTGGCAATAGACCTCTGTCTGCCAGGGCACCACCCTTTTTCACTTATAAACGCATATTTTTCAACGGGTTTGCATAATACTCAACAATTAGATACTGCCTTAGCTAATTGCAAGAATGATTTTCTTCTGACTGGTGATTTCAACTCACATCATGTTTCATGGGGATTTCAAACAGACCCTTCTGGTACTGTTCTGTGGGATTGGATGATTAATAAAAACCTTACCTGCTTAAACGATAGACGTCCTACATTTATTCGCGGACGGACACGATCGGTGTTAGATCTCACGTTTTGCAGCCCAAGTGTTTCAATAAAGTCTTGGAAAACAATTGATTTCTCTTCTAACAGTGACCATCTTCCTGTATACTTTAAAATCTCATGTGCTGTAAAATCTATTGAAAGGACAGAGAAAACATTGAGCAATTACAAAAAATTTAAAGACTGCTTGCGTTCCAACATTAGGGCAGTGTCCAGTGGTCAAAATGAAGACCTCGGCAGAAATCTCTGTTCTGCTTTAAAAATCTCTAAGGACGCTTCAGAATTTGTAATTGCTTCGTTGTCATCCAAAAGTGCCCAACCTAGTAGATGGTGGAATAATGAGTGCACACGAGATTATAGAAGAAGAAAAGCTACATGGAAAAGACCTATATGTAATCAGAGTCCAGAAAATTAGAAGGATTATCAGTTCATTGCGGCAACATTTAAACGCACTGTATCGCGAGCGAGAGAGCAATATAACCAAGAACATTTCGAGTACCTGTCTAAATCAAATAACAAACGTGCTTTATTCAATTTTCTTCGTGGTAGGAAGAAGACCCTTATACCAGGAAACGTTGACTCAGTAGTTCACACCTCATAGGAACCACAAGAATCATTGAATCAGTTGGCTAAAGAATGAGAAAACAGGTTCTCAACGCATCTTCCTGATTCGGCTGATTGATTGATTGATATGTGGGGTTTAGCGTCCCAAAACCACTATATGATTATGAGAGATGCCGTAGTGGAGGGCTCCGGAAATTTCGACCACCTGGGGTTCTTTAACCTGCACCGAAATCTGAGCACACGGGCCTACAACATTTCCGCCTCCATCGTTCCTAATTCGGCTTACACAGCAACCATCTATGACTACACAGAAATATCGACTTCCGAATTAAATCAGGCTATGTAAAGATTGCCAAATGCAGCACCAGGCCCCGATGAAATAACAAATACAATGCTAAAAATACTTCACAGGGAATATCCGAATGATCAATTAGGTCTCCTCAATTATTCCCTTAGAAGAGCATGGATCCCTTCTGAATGGAATATTGCGAAAATTATACCATTGCTTAAGAAACAGGGGGCAGGCTATAACTTAGACGACATACGACCAATAGCCTTAACATCTAATGTAGTAAAACTTATTGAAAGGGTACTTCATGATCGTTTAATTAGGTTTATAACGAGAAACAACTGTTGAGTTCTTCCCAAATTGGCTTTAGATCTGGATATTCCATATAGCATGCACATGTAGATCTGGAAAGTCGTATTCATATTGCCCGTCTCAAAAAGCACTTTGCGGCTTTAGTAACAAAAGACATATGTAATGCATACGATAGTGTAGAGTATTCTATCTTGACTAATCAGTTATGGAGTCATGGACTTCCACCTTATATAGTAGCATGGATGACGGAATTTTTAAGTAGAAGAGAATTCTATTGTTATCAAGGCGGTTTCTCTTCCTGTAAGCACAAGCAAACCCGAGGTGTACCTCAGGGGTCAGTACTTTCCCCGGTTTTATTCAACATATTGCTTAGTACCATCCCCGTTCATCCAGATGTGAAAACCTATGTTTATGCCGATGAAATTGCTTTCTTTGCTATGGAACATGACTTCCACTGTCTCTCCACTATCTTGCAAGCATATCTTAATGAAACAGAACACATGCTGTAGGAATTGATGTTGAACCTGAATACTGGTAAATATGTTATTCTCGTTTTTTCTATCAAAGATCCCGTGCACATATCAATTAATTACAAGCTTCAAGATATCCCACAAGTACAATCATTGAAAGATCTTGTAGTTATGTATAATGAACATCTAAATTGGCGCCCTTACTTTGAATACATCGCGACAAAAGCAGTACGCGCGATGGGCGTATTGCGGAGGTTGAGCAATTGTAGATCAGGTATGAGAAGAAAGGCACTTTTTATTATATATAAAATGTATATCCGACCTGTGTTGGAGTTTGGCTGCATTCTTTTTTCTGGTGCGCCAGCCTACAAACTTCGGCCGCTCGTTCTGTTGGAAAGAGAGGCTTTACGGCTCTGCTTAGGACTTCCAAAGTATACTGCAAATGCAGTGTTATACCTTGAAGCACGAATACGAACCTTATTATGTCGCTTTAACAATCTTACTGTGCAGACCTTTTTACGACTATATGAATCACCGTTTAACCCTGAACAAATTATTTTTATTTCCACTCCTGACCTATTCTTCTCCGTGCATTGGCCCAGATTTCACAAACCACAAATAGTATTTGTTCAATCGTTACTTGAGCCCCTAAATGTACACGTTCGTGATCTGATTCCTTTAACTGAGCAACAAAATTCTCCAGAAATTGTTTACCATGATATCTTATCAACTCACGCTAAGCTATTACCTACAGGCATTTTAAATGGTTTATTGCAGGACCATTTAAGTACTCTGCCAACAAATGTCATAGTAGCAACGGATGCATCTCAATCACATGAAAAATCAGGCGTTGGAATATATTGCCCCGTACTTGATTGGTCATCTTTACTTCGCTTACTGAGTTTTCTTCCTGTCTTTCTGGCTGAATTCATGGCAATAGTGTTAGCTTTGCGAAAGGTAAATATTTCCATTCCAGTCGTAGCAGTCATAACTGATTCATTATCAGTGTGCTCTTCTCTGTCCGCATCTGGTCACTCACCTATAGTGAAACTTTTTAAATCATCGATTCCCTGACATCTCCGAACTATTCATTTAATCAGGACACCAGGACACAAAGGTTTGTTGTTAAACGAAACAGCTGATTCTCTTGCGAAGGCATCCCTTTCGACACCAATTATTCCTATTTGCCCTCATACAGTATACATTACGGTGGCGCGATTTCGCACACTTAAAATCAGGCAAATTTATCTGATCCTGCACTGACGGCTTCTCCAGAGTACAAACACTTGTTATTTCCCTGGCGCAGTGAACTGACTAATTCAAGGATGATGGAAGTTGTCATCAAAAAATTTCGTTGCCGCGTTACCTCCCTCAATTTTTACTTGCATAGATCAGGCATATTGAATTCCCCTATGTGCATTTACTGTAAACAAGAGGAAACGATCAGTCATTTTTCATTACATTGTCGCCGTTTCGATTTATTCAGACAAAGCATACTAGCAGCACCTCTTCAAAGACTGCGCTTGCAACTATCGCAACCTGATTTTCTGTCATTTGGAGCTTCTACACTGGGTTTCAGCCACAGGGATGTTTTATTTGCCTTTCAAGAATACATCACTGCGGCTAAACGATTTTCTTGCTAAATTACTGGCTCACTAATTTTCGTCTTTTTTTCTGCAAACTTGATATCGGTATTTCAAATCAAAATTAAGTTACAAAAAATTTGTAGGAATGACGCATTGCTGAAAGTTTAGGGCAAATTCACCTTATAATTGGCCAATCCCCTTCTTTGGGTACGAGCCATTTGCACAGGGAATAAACAACAACAACAACAACGGACGTGGAAAGCCACGTGGCTCCGCCTCAGGCGTGGAATACAGTGGCGAGAGAACGACACGACCACGTTGGCCGCCGTCCCGTCTTCCCCTCTCTCGCTACATTGGTGACCCGGTGAACACGCCCTTGGCCGAGTGGCCCGCTGAAATGTTCCCACAACTCTGCCCGCCTGTGCCGCCGTTCCAATCGACCTACCCCAAGGTATGATTCATGCAGCTCGATGCCGTTCTTGCGTTGAATGGCGTCATGTACCAGCCGCTGATGCACGCCATTCTTCAAGACGCCCTTCCGGTAGAGTTGCGTCATCTCTCTGCCACTTCAACCTCCAGCCAGCAGCCTTACGATGACCTCTGCTCTACGGTGCTTGCCAGCTATGGCCTCACGTACCGACCACTTCCAGGGACCCGCGACTTTCAGGTTTTCCCTGTGTCGCAGCGTGCTGGACCCTCCGGCCCGAAGCTCTCATCTGACCGCAACCTAACTTCCCCGACAACGGCTCCCTCCACCTTGGGTCTGGCCACTAGCGCAGTGATTCTCGCACCCGGTCACAGATCCGACGAGGTTCTTGATGTCGTTCCTGCTGCCGACAACCTGTCAACCACGAAGTGCGTTTTTTCAAAGTCCTCGGCCGATGGTCCTTCTGGCACGCTTGCTACCTGCACGTTTTCCACGAAAGCGACGGCACGCGACCCCGTGGCCCCACCAGACTCCATGACGACCACCTTGCCGCCCGCATCGGAGACTGGCACAGGTGACCTTTCGCCCGTTATTGACTTCCCGACCTCGAAGCTTTCGCCTTTAACAACGTCCGATAAACGAGACTTAACCTCTAGTCTGGCCACTAGCGACGCGTGTCCTGCGCCCGACTGCCTATCCGCCAAGGTTCTCGACATTTGGGCTGAATACAACCAGTCAGCCACGGGGTTTGTGTTTTCATCGTCCTCGGCCGACGACACTGCAGGCATGCTTACCACCGGCTCGTCTCGGCCGACCTCCATGGCTCACAACACGGCTGACACGTCAGCTTCTACGACGGCAACATCACCGAACGCCCTGGTGGCTACCACGATTATGGGCATTGTGACACCCGCTATTCACCTCC